>NW_027514769.1:0-127132 GCF_048772815.1 Callospermophilus lateralis | reverse complement strand
GAACAATTCAACCTAGAAGACAAAATTTTGGTGAGCCAAGTGGGATTTGTGGACTTTTCATTACCACCACGTATCATCAAGATTGGGTGAAAAAATATTTGCTGGTATTTCGGAAATTCGTAATTTCTTGGAAGCTTTGCAAGCCCTTTCAATGAAAGTGCTTTTCCACAGTCTCTGCTTAGGGCTACTTGAAGCGGAAAAAAATCATAGAGACAAAACTGAGAACTCCTTTATTTTGTCCAGTTCAAAAAGCTACTACAAACCATGTTCGATTTAGAATTCCAAATTCATCTATCTATATAGGAGAGAACAGATTGAAACCTAAATATAAAAACTGCTACTGTAGACGAACGCTTAAACCTAGAAGAACAAAATTTTGTGAGCCGAGTGGGATTTGTGTACTGATCATTACCACCAAGTAACATCAAGATTGGGTGAAAAAATATTTGCTGGTATTTCGGAAACTCGTTATTTCTTAGAAGCTTTGTAAACCCTCTCAATGTAAGTGCTTTTCCACAGTCTGTGCCTAGGGCTACTTGAAGAGGAAACAAACCATAGAGACAAAACTGAGAACTTCTTTATTTTGTCAAGGTTCAAAGAGCTACTACAAACCATGTTGGATTTAGAGTTCCAAATTCATCTATCTATATAGGAGAGAACAGAGTGAAACCTAAAAATGAAAACTGCTACTGTAAACGAACGCTTAAACCTAGAAGAACAAAATTTTTGAGCCACGTGGGATTTGTGGACTTGTCAGTGCCACCACGTATCATCAAGATTGGGTGAAAAAATATTGCTGGTATTTCGGAAACTCGTAATTTCTTGGAAGATTGGCAACACCTCTCAATGAAAATGCTTTTCCACAGTCTCTGCTTAAGGCTAATTGAAGCAGAAACAAATCATAGAGACAAACCTGAGAGCTCCTTTATTTTGTCAAGTTTCAAAGAGCTACTACAAACCATATTGGATTTAGAGTTCCATATTCATCTATCTATATAGGAGAGAACAGAGTGAAACCTAAATATAAAAACTGCTACTGTAGACGAACGCTTCAACCTAGAAGAACAAATTTTGGTGAGCCAAGTGGGATTTGTGTACCGATCTTCACCACCAAGTATCATCAAGATTGGGTGAAAAAATATTGCTGGTAATTTGGAAACTCGTTATTTCATAGAAGCTTTGCAACCCCTGTCAAGTGAAGTGCGTTTCCACCGTCTGTGCCTAGGGCTACTTGAAGAGGAAACAAACCATAGAGACAAAACAGAGAACTCCTTTATTTTGTCAATTTGCAAATAGCCACTACAAACCATGTTGGATTTAGAGTTCCAAATTCATCTATCTATATAGCAGAGAACAGAGTGAAACCTAAACATAAATACTGCTACTGTAGACGAACGCTTCAACCTAGAAGAACAAAATTTGGCGAGTCAAGTGGGATTTGTGTACCGATCATTACCACCAAGTATAATCCAGATTGGGTGAAAAAATATTTGCTGGTATTTCGGAAACTCGTAATTTCTTGGAAGCTTGGCAACCCCTCTCAAGGAAAGTGCTTTTCCAGCGTTTGTGCCTGGGGTTACATGAAGAGGAAGCAAACCATAGAGACAAAACTGAGAACTCCTTTATTTTGTCAAGTTTCAAAGAGCCACTACAAACCATGTTGGATTTAGTGATCCAAATTCATCTATCTATACACGAGAGAACAGAGTGAAACCTAAATATAAAAACTGCTACTGTAGACGAACGCTTCAACCTAGAAGAACAAAATTTGGTGAGCCAAATGGGATTTGTGTCCTGATCATTACCACCAAGTATTATCACGATTGGGGGAAATTATATTTGCTAATATTTCCGAACCTCGTAAATTCTTGGAAGCTTGGCAACCCCTCTCAATGAAAGTGCTTTTCCACAGTCACTGCTTAGGGCTACTTGAAGCGGAAACAAATCATAGAGACAAAACTCAGAACTCCTTTATATTGTCAAGTTTCAAAGAGCTACTACAAACCATGTTGGATTTAGAGTTCCAAATTCATCTATCTATATAGGAGAGAACAGAGTGAAACCTACATATAAAAATTGCTACTGTAGACGAACGCTTCAACCTAGAAGAATAAAATTTGGTGAGCCAAGTGGGATTTGTGTACTGATCATCACCACCAAGTATCATCATTATTGGGTGAAAAAATATTTGCTGGTATTTCGGAAACTCATTATTTCTTAGAAGCTTGGCAACCACTCTCAATTAAAGTGCTTTTTCACAGTCTGTGCCTAGGGCTACTTGAAGAGGAAAGAAACCATAGAGACAAAACTGAGAACTGCTTTATTTTGTCAAGTTTCAAAGAGCTACTACAAACCATGTTGGATTTAGATTTCCAAATTCATCTATCTATGTAGGAGAAAACAGAGTGAAACCTAAAAATAAAAACTGCTACTGTAAACGAACGCTTCAACCTAGAAGAACAAAATTAGGTGAGCCAAGTGGGATTTGTGAACTGATCATTACACCCAAGTATCATCATGATTGGGTGAAAAAATATTTGCTGGTATTTCTGAAACTCGTTATTTCTTAGAAGCTTGGCATCCCCTTTCAATGAAAGTGCTTTTCCACAGTCTTTGCCTAGGGATACTTGAAGAGGAAACAAACCATGGAGACAAAACTGAGAACTCCTTTTTTTTGTCAAGTTTCAAAGTGCTACTACAAACCATGTTGGATTTAGAGTTCCAAATTCATCTATCTATATAGGAGAGAACAGAGTGAAACCTAAAAATAAAAACTGCTGCTTCAAACGAACGCTTCAACCTAGAAGAACAAATTTGGGGAGACAAGTGGAATTTGTGTACTTGTCATTACCACCACGTATCATCAACATTGGGTGAAAAAATATTTGATGGTATTTCGAAAACTCGTAATTTCTTGGAAGTTTGGCAACCACTTTCAATGAAAGTGCTTTTCCACAGTCTCTGCTTAGTTCTACATGAAGCGGAAAGAAATCATAGAGACAAAACTGAGAATTCCTCTATTATGTCACGTTTCAAAGAACTACTACACACCATGTTGGATTAAGTGTTCCAAATTCATCTATCTATACAGGAGAGAACAGAGGGAAACCTAAATATAAAAACTGCTACTGTAGACGAACGCTTAAAACTAGAAGAACAAAATTTGTTGAGCCAAGTGGGATTTGTGTACTTGTCATTACCACCACGTACCATCAAGATAGGTTGAAAAAATATATGCTGGTATTTCGGAAACTCTTAATTTCTTGGAAGATTTGAAACCCCTTTCAATGAATGTGCTGTTCCACAGTCTCTGCTTAGAGCTACTTGAGGAGGAAACAAACCATAGAGACAAAACTGAGAACTCTTTTATTTTGTCAAGTTTCAAAGAGCTACTACAAACCATCTTGGATTTAGAGTTCCAAATTCATGTATCTATATAGGAGAGAACCGAGGGAAACCTAAATATAAAAACTGCTACTGTAGACGAACGCTTCAACCTAGAAGAACAAAATTTGGTGAGCCAAGTGGGATATATGTACTAATCATTACCACCAAGTATCATCAAAATTGGGTGAAAAAATATTTGTTGGTATTTCGGAAACTCGTTATTTCTTAGAAGCTTGGCAACCTTTCTCAATGAAAGTGCTTTTAAACTTTCTGTGCCTAGTGCGTCTTGAAAGAAAAAAAAACATAGAGACAAAAATTAGAACTCCTTTATTTTGTCAAGTTTCAAAGAGCTGCTACAAATCATGTTGTATTTAGAGTTCCAAATTCATCTATCTATATAGGAGAGAACAGAGTGAAAAACAAACATAAAAACTACTACTGTAAACGAACGCTTCAAACTAGAAGAACAAAATTTGGTGAGCAAAGCGGGATTTGTGTACTGATCATTACCACCAAGTATCATCAAGATTGGGTGAAAAAATATTTGCTGGTTTTTCTGAAACTCGTTATTTCTTAGAAGCTTGGCAACCCCTCTCAATGAAAGTGCTTTTCCACAGTCTGTGCCTTAAACTACATGAAGAGGAAACAAACCATAGAGAAAAAACTGAGAACACCTTTATTTTGTCAAGGTTCAAAGAGCTACTACAAACTATGTTGGATTTGGAGTTCCAAATTCATCTATCAATATAGTAGAGAACAGAGTGAAACCTAATTATAAAAACTGCTACTGTAAACGAATGCTTCAACCTAGAAGAACAAAATTTGGTGAGCCAAGTGGGATTTGTGGACTTGTCATTACCACCACGTATCATCAAGATTGGGTGAAAAAATATTTGCTGGTATTTCGGAAACTCTTATTTTCTTGGAAGCTTGGCAACCCCTCTCAATGAAAGTGCTTTTCCACAGTCTCTGCTTAGGGCTACTTGAAGCGGAAACAAATCATAGAGACAAAAACTGAGAACTCCTTTATTTGTCAAGTTTCAAAGAGCTAATACAAACCATGTTGGATTTAGAGTTGCAAATTCATCTATCTATAGGAGAGACAGAGAGAACCAAATATAAAAACTGCTACTGTAGATGACCGCTTCAACCTAGGAAAACAAAATTTGGTGAGCCAAGTATGATTTGTGGACTTGTCATTACCACCACGTATCATCAAGATTGGGTGAGAAACTATTTTGCTGGTATTTCGGAAACTCGTCATTTCGTAGAAGCTTGGCAACCCCTCTCAATGAAAGTGCTTTTCCACAGTCTGTGCCTAGGGCTAGTTAAATAGGAAACAAATCATAGAGACAAAACTGAGAACTACTATATTTGTCTAGTTTCAAAGAATTACTACCAACCATGTGGATTTTAGAGTTCCAAATTCATCTATCTATATAGGAGAGAACAGAGTGAATCCTAAAAATAAAAACTGCTACTGTTAAACGAACGCTTCAACCTGAAAGAACAAAATTTTTGAGCCACGTGGGATTTGTGTACTGATCATTACCACCCAGTAGCATCAAGATTGGGTGAAAAAATATTTGCTGGTATTTCGGAAACTCGTTATTTCTTAGAAGCTTGGCAACCCCTCTCAATCAAAGTGCTTTTCGACAGTCTGTGCCTAGGGCTACTTGAATAAGAAAGAAACCATAGAGACAAAATTGAGAACTTTTTTATTTCATCAAGTTTCAAAGAGCTACTAAAAACCATGTTAGAATTTAGAGTTCCAAATTCATCTATCTATATAGCAGAGACTAGAGTGAAACCTTAAAATAAAAACTGCTTCTGTAAACGAACATTTCAACCTAGAAGAACAAAATTTGGTGAGCCAAGTGGGATTTGTGGACTTGTCATTACCACCACGTATCATCAAGATTGGGTGAAAAAATATTTGCTGGTATATAGGAAACTCGTAATTTCTTGAAAGCTTTGCTACCCCTTTCAATGAAAGTGCTTTTCCACAGTCTCTGCTTAGTGCTACTTGAAGCGGAAACAAATCATAGAGACCAAACTGAGAACTCCTTTATTTTTTCCAGTTTCAAAAAGCTACTACAAACCATTTTGGATTTAGAATTACAAATTCATCTATCTATATAGGAGAGAACAGATTGAAACCTAAAAATAAAAACTGCTACTGTAAACGAAAGCTTCAACCTAGAAGAACAAAATTTGGTGAGCCAAGTGGGATTTGTGTACTGATCACTACCACGTAGTAGCATCAAGATTGGGTGAAAAAATATTTGCTGGTATTTCGGAAACTCGTTATTTCTTAGAAGCTTGGCAACCCCTCTCAATCAAAGTGCTTTTCCACAGTCTGTGCCTAGGGCTACCTGAAGAGGAAAGAAACCATAGAGACAAAACTGAGAACTCCTTTATTTTATCAAGTTTCAAAGAGCTACTACAAACCATGTTGGATTTAGAGTTCCAAATTCATCTATCTATATATGAGAGAACAGAGTGAAACCTAAATATAAAAACTGCTACTGTAAACGAACAATTCAACCTAGAAGACAAAATTTGGTGAGCCAAGTGGGATTTGTGGACTTTTCATTACCACCACGTATCATCAAGATTGGGTGAAAAAATATTTGCTGGTATTTCGGAAATTCGTAATTTCTTGGAAGCTTTGCAAGCCCTTTCAATGAAAGTGCTTTTCCACAGTCTCTGCTTAGGGCTACTTGAAGCGGAAAAAAATCATAGAGACAAAACTGAGAACTCCTTTATTTTGTCCAGTTTCAAAAAGCTACTACAAACCATGTTCGATTTAGAATTCCAAATTCATCTATCTATATAGGAGAGAACAGATTGAAACCTAAATATAAAAACTGCTACTGTAGACGAACGCTTAAACCTAGAAGAACAAAATATTGTGAGCCGAGTGGGATTTGTGTACTGATCATTACCACCAAGTAACATCAAGATTGGGTGAAAAAATATTTGCTGGTATTTCGGAAACTCGTTATTTCTTAGAAGCTTGGTAAACCCTCTCAATGTAAGTGCTTTTCCACAGTCTGTGCCTAGGGCTACTTGAAGAGGAAACAAACCATAGAGACAAAACTGAGAACTTCTTTATTTTGTCAAGGTTCAAAGAGCTACTACAAACCATGTTGGATTTAGAGTTCCAAATTCATCTATCTATATAGGAGAGAACAGAGTGAAACCTAAAAATGAAAACTGCTACTGTAAACGAACGCTTAAACCTAGAAGAACAAAATTTTTGAGCCACGTGGGATTTGTGGACTTGTCAGTGCCACCACGTATCATCAAGATTGGGTGAAAAAATATTTGCTGGTATTTCGGAAACTCGTAATTTCTTGGAAGATTGGCAACACCTCTCAATGAAAATGCTTTTCCACAGTCTCTGCTTAAGGCTAATTGAAGCAGAAACAAATCATAGAGACAAACCTGAGAGCTCCTTTATTTTGTCAAGTTTCAAAGAGCTACTACAAACCATATTGGATTTAGAGTTCCATATTCATCTATCTATATAGGAGAGAACAGAGTGAAACCTAAATATAAAAACTGCTACTGTAGACGAACGCTTCAACCTAGAAGAACAAATTTTGGTGAGCCAAGTGGGATTTGTGTACCGATCTTCACCACCAAGTATCATCAAGATTGGGTGAAAAAATATTGCTGGTAATTTGGAAACTCGTTATTTCATAGAAGCTTTGCAAGCCCTGTCAAGTTATGTGCGTTTCCACCGTCTGTGCCTAGGGCTACTTGAAGAGGAAACAAACCATAGAGACAAAACAGAGAACTCCTTTATTTTGTCAATTTGCAAATAGCCACTACAAACCATGTTGGATTTAGAGTTCCAAATTCATCTATCTATATAGCAGAGAACAGAGTGAAACCTAAACATAAATACTGCTACTGTAGACGAACGCTTCAACCTAGAAGAACAAAATTTGGCGAGTCAAGTGGGATTTGTGTACCGATCATTACCACCAAGTATAATCCAGATTGGGTGAAAAAATATTTGCTGGTATTTCGGAAACTCGTAATTTCTTGGAAGCTTGGCAACCCCTCTCAAGGAAAGTGCTTTTCCAGCGTTTGTGCCTGGGGTTACATGAAGAGGAAGCAAACCATAGAGACAAAACTGAGAACTCCTTTATTTTGTCAAGTTTCAAAGAGCCACTACAAACCATGTTGGATTTAGTGATCCAAATTCATCTATCTATACACGAGAGAACAGAGTGAAACCTAAATATAAAAACTGCTACTTTAGACGAACGCTTCAACCTAGAAGAACAAAATTTGGTGAGCCAAATGGGATTTGTGTCCTGATCATTACCACCAAGTATTATCACGATTGGGGGAAATTATATTTGCTAATATTTCCGAACCTCGTAAATTCTTGGAAGCTTGGCAACCCCTCTCAATGAAAGTGCTTTTCCACAGTCACTGCTTAGGGCTACTTGAAGCGGAAACAAATCATAGAGACAAAACTCAGAACTCCTTTATATTGTCAAGTTTCAAAGAGCTACTACAAACCATGTTGGATTTAGAGTTCCAAATTCATCTATCTATATAGGAGAGAACAGAGTGAAACCTACATATAAAAATTGCTACTGTAGACGAACGCTTCAACCTAGAAGAATAAAATTTGGTGAGCCAAGTGGGATTTGTGTACTGATCATCACCACCAAGTATCATCATTATTGGGTGAAAAAATATTTGCTGGTATTTCGGAAACTCATTATTTCTTAGAAGCTTGGCAACCACTCTCAATTAAAGTGCTTTTTCACAGTCTGTGCCTAGGGCTACTTGAAGAGGAAAGAAACCATAGAGACAAAACTGAGAACTGCTTTATTTTGTCAAGTTTCAAAGAGCTACTACAAACCATGTTGGATTTAGAGTTCCAAATTCATCTATCTATGTAGGAGAAAACAGAGTGAAACCTAAAAATAAAAACTGCTACTGTAAACGAACGCTTCAACCTAGAAGAACAAAATTAGGTGAGCCAAGTGGGATTTGTGAACTGATCATTACACCCAAGTATCATCATGATTGGGTGAAAAAATATTTGCTGGTATTTCTGAAACTCGTTATTTCTTAGAAGCTTGGCATCCCCTTTCAATGAAAGTGCTTTTCCACAGTCTTTGCCTAGGGATACTTGAAGAGGAAACAAACCATGGAGACAAAACTGAGAACTCCTTTTTTTTGTCAAGTTTCAAAGTGCTACTACAAACCATGTTGGATTTAGAGTTCCAAATTCATCTATCTATATAGGAGAGAACAGAGTGAAACCTAAAAATAAAAACTGCTGCTTTAAACGAACGCTTCAACCTAGAAGAACAAAATTTGGGGAGACAAGTGGAATTTGTGTACTTGTCATTACCACCACGTATCATCAACATTGGGTGAAAAAATATTTGATGGTATTTCGAAAACTCGTAATTTCTTGGAAGTTTGGCAACCACTTTCAATGAAAGTGCTTTTCCACAGTCTCTGCTTAGTTCTACATGAAGCGGAAAGAAATCATAGAGACAAAACTGAGAATTCCTCTATTATGTCACGTTTCAAAGAACTACTACACACCATGTTGGATTAAGTGTTCCAAATTCATCTATCTATACAGGAGAGAACAGAGGGAAACCTAAATATAAAAACTGCTACTGTAGACGAACGCTTAAAACTAGAAGAACAAAATTTGTTGAGCCAAGTGGGATTTGTGTACTTGTCATTACCACCACGTACCATCAAGATAGGTTGAAAAAATATATGCTGGTATTTCGGAAACTCTTAATTTCTTGGAAGATTTGAAACCCCTTTCAATGAATGTGCTGTTCCACAGTCTCTGCTTAGAGCTACTTGAGGAGGAAACAAACCATAGAGACAAAACTGAGAACTCTTTTATTTTGTCAAGTTTCAAAGAGCTACTACAAACCATCTTGGATTTAGAGTTCCAAATTCATGTATCTATATAGGAGAGAACCGAGGGAAACCTAAATATAAAAACTGCTACTGTAGACGAACGCTTCAACCTAGAAGAACAAAATTTGGTGAGCCAAGTGGGATATATGTACTAATCATTACCACCAAGTATCATCAAAATTGGGTGAAAAAATATTTGTTGGTATTTCGGAAACTCGTTATTTCTTAGAAGCTTGGCAACCTTTCTCAATGAAAGTGCTTTTAAACTTTCTGTGCCTAGTGCGTCTTGAAAGAAAAAAAAACATAGAGACAAAAATTAGAACTCCTTTATTTTGTCAAGTTTCAAAGAGCTGCTACAAATCATGTTGTATTTAGAGTTCCAAATTCATCTATCTATATAGGAGAGAACAGAGTGAAAAACAAACATAAAAACTACTACTGTAAACGAACGCTTCAAACTAGAAGAACAAAATTTGGTGAGCAAAGCGGGATTTGTGTACTGATCATTACCACCAAGTAACATCAAGATTGGGTGAAAAAATATTTGCTGGTTTTTCTGAAACTCGTTATTTCTTAGAAGCTTGGCAACCCCTCTCAATGAAAGTGCTTTTCCACAGTCTGTGCCTTAAACTACATGAAGAGGAAACAAACCATAGAGAAAAAACTGAGAACACCTTTATTTTGTCAAGGTTCAAAGAGCTACTACAAACTATGTTGGATTTGGAGTTCCAAATTCATCTATCAATATAGTAGAGAACAGAGTGAAACCTAATTATAAAAACTGCTACTGTAAACGAATGCTTCAACCTAGAAGAACAAAATTTGGTGAGCCAAGTGGGATTTGTGGACTTGTCATTACCACCACGTATCATCAAGATTGGGTGAAAAAATATTTGCTGGTATTTCGGAAACTCTTATTTTCTTGGAAGCTTGGCAACCCCTCTCAATGAAAGGGCTTTTCCACAGTCTCTGCTTAGGGCTACTTGAAGCGGAAACAAATCATAGAGACAAAACTGAGAACTCCTTTATTTTGTCAAGTTTCAAAGAGCTAATACAAACCATGTTGGATTTAGAGTTGCAAATTCATCTATCTATAGGAGAGAACAGAGAGAAACCTAAATATAAAAACTGCTACTGTAGATGACCGCTTCAACCTAGGAAAACAAAATTTGGTGAGCCAAGTATGATTTGTGGACTTGTCATTACCACCACGTATCATCAAGATTGGGTGAGAAACTATTTGCTGGTATTTCGGAAACTCGTCATTTCGTAGAAGCTTGGCAACCCCTCTCAATGAAAGTGCTTTTCCACAGTCTGTGCCTAGGGCTAGTTAAATAGGAAACAAATCATAGAGACAAAACTGAGAACTACTATATTTGTCTAGTTTCAAAGAATTACTACCAACCATGTTGGATTTAGAGTTCCAAATTCATCTATCTATATAGGAGAGAACAGAGTGAATCCTAAAAATAAAAACTGCTACTGTAAACGAACGCTTCAACCTAGAAGAACAAAATTTTTGAGCCACGTGGGATTTGTGTACTGATCATTACCACCCAGTAGCATCAAGATTGGGTGAAAAAATATTTGCTGGTATTTCGGAAACTCGTTATTTCTTAGAAGCTTGGCAACCCCTCTCAATCAAAGTGCTTTTCGACAGTCTGTGCCTAGGGCTACTTGAATAAGAAAGAAACCATAGAGACAAAATTGAGAACTTTTTTATTTCATCAAGTTTCAAAGAGCTACTAAAAACCATGTTAGATTTAGAGTTCCAAATTCATCTATCTATATAGCAGAGACTAGAGTGAAACCTTAAAATAAAAACTGCTTCTGTAAACGAACATTTCAACCTAGAAGAACAAAATTTGGTGAGCCAAGTGGGATTTGTGGACTTGTCATTACCACCACGTATCATCAAGATTGGGTGAAAAAATATTTGCTGGTATATAGGAAACTCGTAATTTCTTGAAAGCTTTGCTACCCCTTTCAATGAAAGTGCTTTTCCACAGTCTCTGCTTAGTGCTACTTGAAGCGGAAACAAATCATAGAGACCAAACTGAGAACTCCTTTATTTTTTCCAGTTTCAAAAAGCTACTACAAACCATTTTGGATTTAGAATTACAAATTCATCTATCTATATAGGAGAGAACAGATTGAAACCTAAAAATAAAAACTGCTACTGTAAACGAAAGCTTCAACCTAGAAGAACAAAATTTGGTGAGCCAAGTGGGATTTGTGTACTGATCACTACCACGTAGTAGCATCAAGATTGGGTGAAAAAATATTTGCTGGTATTTCGGAAACTCGTTATTTCTTAGAAGCTTGGCAACCCCTCTCAATCAAAGTGCTTTTCCACAGTCTGTGCCTAGGGCTACCTGAAGAGGAAAGAAACCATAGAGACAAAACTGAGAACTCCTTTATTTTATCAAGTTTCAAAGAGCTACTACAAACCATGTTGGATTTAGAGTTCCAAATTCATCTATCTATATATGAGAGAACAGAGTGAAACCTAAATATAAAAACTGCTACTGTAAACGAACAATTCAACCTAGAAGACAAAATTTGGTGAGCCAAGTGGGATTTGTGGACTTTTCATTACCACCACGTATCATCAAGATTGGGTGAAAAAATATTTGCTGGTATTTCGGAAATTCGTAATTTCTTGGAAGCTTTGCAAGCCCTTTCAATGAAAGTGCTTTTCCACAGTCTCTGCTTAGGGCTACTTGAAGCGGAAAAAAATCATAGAGACAAAACTGAGAACTCCTTTATTTTGTCCAGTTTCAAAAAGCTACTACAAACCATGTTCGATTTAGAATTCCAAATTCATCTATCTATATAGGAGAGAACAGATTGAAACCTAAATATAAAAACTGCTACTGTAGACGAACGCTTAAACCTAGAAGAACAAAATATTGTGAGCCGAGTGGGATTTGTGTACTGATCATTACCACCAAGTAACATCAAGATTGGGTGAAAAAATATTTGCTGGTATTTCGGAAACTCGTTATTTCTTAGAAGCTTGGTAAACCCTCTCAATGTAAGTGCTTTTCCACAGTCTGTGCCTAGGGCTACTTGAAGAGGAAACAAACCATAGAGACAAAACTGAGAACTTCTTTATTTTGTCAAGGTTCAAAGAGCTACTACAAACCATGTTGGATTTAGAGTTCCAAATTCATCTATCTATATAGGAGAGAACAGAGTGAAACCTAAAAATGAAAACTGCTACTGTAAACGAACGCTTAAACCTAGAAGAACAAAATTTTTGAGCCACGTGGGATTTGTGGACTTGTCAGTGCCACCACGTATCATCAAGATTGGGTGAAAAAATATTTGCTGGTATTTCGGAAACTCGTAATTTCTTGGAAGATTGGCAACACCTCTCAATGAAAATGCTTTTCCACAGTCTCTGCTTAAGGCTAATTGAAGCAGAAACAAATCATAGAGACAAACCTGAGAGCTCCTTTATTTTGTCAAGTTTCAAAGAGCTACTACAAACCATATTGGATTTAGAGTTCCATATTCATCTATCTATATAGGAGAGAACAGAGTGAAACCTAAATATAAAAACTGCTACTGTAGACGAACGCTTCAACCTAGAAGAACAAATTTTGGTGAGCCAAGTGGGATTTGTGTACCGATCTTCACCACCAAGTATCATCAAGATTGGGTGAAAAAATATTGCTGGTAATTTGGAAACTCGTTATTTCATAGAAGCTTTGCAACCCCTGTCAAGTGAAGTGCGTTTCCACCGTCTGTGCCTAGGGCTACTTGAAGAGGAAACAAACCATAGAGACAAAACAGAGAACTCCTTTATTTTGTCAATTTGCAAATAGCCACTACAAACCATGTTGGATTTAGAGTTCCAAATTCATCTATCTATATAGCAGAGAACAGAGTGAAACCTAAACATAAATACTGCTACTGTAGACGAACGCTTCAACCTAGAAGAACAAAATTTGGCGAGTCAAGTGGGATTTGTGTACCGATCATTACCACCAAGTATAATCCAGATTGGGTGAAAAAATATTTGCTGGTATTTCGGAAACTCGTAATTTCTTGGAAGCTTGGCAACCCCTCTCAAGGAAAGTGCTTTTCCAGCGTTTGTGCCTGGGGTTACATGAAGAGGAAGCAAACCATAGAGACAAAACTGAGAACTCCTTTATTTTGTCAAGTTTCAAAGAGCCACTACAAACCATGTTGGATTTAGTGATCCAAATTCATCTATCTATACACGAGAGAACAGAGTGAAACCTAAATATAAAAACTGCTACTGTAGACGAACGCTTCAACCTAGAAGAACAAAATTTGGTGAGCCAAATGGGATTTGTGTCCTGATCATTACCACCAAGTATTATCACGATTGGGGGAAGATTATTATTTGCTAATATTTCCGAACCTCGTAAATTCTTGGAAGCTTGGCAACCCTCTCAATGAAAGTGCTTTTCCACAGTCACTGCTTAGGGCTACTTGAAGCGGAAACAAATCATAGAGACAAAACTCAGAACTCTTTATATTGTCAAGTTTCAAAGAGCACTACAAACCATGTTGGATTTAGAGTTCAAATTCATCTATCTATATAGGAGAGAACCAGAGTGAACCTACATATAAAAATTGCTACTGTAGACGAACGCTTCAACCTAGAAGAATAAAATTTGGTGAGCCAAGTGGGATTTGTGTACTGATCATCACCACCAAGTATCATCATTATTGGGTGAAAAAATATTTGCTGGTATTTCGGAAACTCATTATTTCTTAGAAGCTTGGCAACCACTCTCAATTAAGTGCTTTTTCACAGTCTGTGCCTAGGGCTACTTGAAGAGGAAAGAACCATAGAGACAAAACTGAGAACTGCTTTATTTGTCAAGTTTCAAGAGCTACTACAAACCATGTTGGATTTAGAGTTCCAAATTCATCTATCTATGTAGGAGAAACAGAGTGAAACCTAAAAATAAAACTGCTACTGTAAACGAACGCTTCAACCTAGAAGAACCAAATTAGGTGAGCCAAGTGGGATTTGTGAACTGATCATTACACCCAAGTATCATCATGAATGGGTGAAAAAATATTTGCTGGTATTTCTGAAACTCGTTATTTCTTAGAAGCTTGGCATCCCCTTTCAATGAAAGTGCTTTTCCACAGTCTTTGCCTAGGGATACTTGAAGAGGAAACAAACCATGGAGACAAAACTGAGAACTCCTTTTTTTTGTCAAGTTTCAAAGTGCTACTACAAACCATGTGGATTAGAGTTCCAAATTCATCTAGTCTATATAGGAGAGAACAGAGTGAAACCTAAAAATAAAAACTGCTGCGCTTCAACCTAGAAGAACAAAATTTGGGGAGACAAGTGGAATTTGTGTACTTGTCATTACCACCACGTATCATCAACATTGGGTGAAAAAATATTTGATGGTATTTCGAAAACTCGTAATTTCTTGGAAGTTTGGCAACCACTTTCAATGAAAGTGCTTTTCCACAGTCTCTGCTTAGTTCTACATGAAGCGGAAAGAAATCATAGAGACAAAACTGAGAATTCCTCTATTATGTCACGTTTCAAAGAACTACTACACACCATGTTGGATTAAGTGTTCCAAATTCATCTATCTATACAGGAGAGAACAGAGGGAAACCTAAATATAAAAACTGCTACTGTAGACGAACGCTTAAAACTAGAAGAACAAAATTTGTTGAGCCAAGTGGGATTTGTGTACTTGTCATTACCACCACGTACCATCAAGATAGGTTGAAAAAATATATGCTGGTATTTCGGAAACTCTTAATTTCTTGGAAGATTTGAAACCCCTTTCAATGAATGTGCTGTTCCACAGTCTCTGCTTAGAGCTACTTGAGGAGGAAACAAACCATAGAGACAAAACTGAGAACTCTTTTATTTTGTCAAGTTTCAAAGAGCTACTACAAACCATCTTGGATTTAGAGTTCCAAATTCATGTATCTATATAGGAGAGAACCGAGGGAAACCTAAATATAAAAACTGCTACTGTAGACGAACGCTTCAACCTAGAAGAACAAAATTTGGTGAGCCAAGTGGGATATATGTACTAATCATTACCACCAAGTATCATCAAAATTGGGTGAAAAAATATTTGTTGGTATTTCGGAAACTCGTTATTTCTTAGAAGCTTGGCAACCTTTCTCAATGAAAGTGCTTTTAAACTTTCTGTGCCTAGTGCGTCTTGAAAGAAAAAAAAACATAGAGACAAAAATTAGAACTCCTTTATTTTGTCAAGTTTCAAAGAGCTGCTACAAATCATGTTGTATTTAGAGTTCCAAATTCATCTATCTATATAGGAGAGAACAGAGTGAAAAACAAACATAAAAACTACGACTGTAAACGAACGCTTCAAACTAGAAGAACAAAATTTGGTGAGCAAAGCGGGATTTGTGTACTGATCATTACCACCAAGTATCATCAAGATTGGGTGAAAAAATATTTGCTGGTTTTTCTGAAACTCGTTATTTCTTAGAAGCTTGGCAACCCCTCTCAATGAAAGTGCTTTTCCACAGTCTGTGCCTTAAACTACATGAAGAGGAAACAAACCATAGAGAAAAAACTGAGAACACCTTTATTTTGTCAAGGTTCAAAGAGCTACTACAAACTATGTTGGATTTGGAGTTCCAAATTCATCTATCAATATAGTAAAGAACAGAGTGAAACCTAATTATAAAAACTGCTACTGTAAACGAATTCTTCAACCTAGAAGAACAAAATTTGGTGAGCCAAGTGGGATTTGTGGACTTGTCATTACCACCACGTATCATCAAGATTGGGTGAAAAATATTTGCTGGTATTTCGGAAACTCGTTATTTCTTAGAAGCTTTGCAACCCCTCTCAGTGAAACTGCTTTTCCACAGTCTGTGCCTAGGGCTAATTGAAGAAGAAACATACCATAGGGACAAAACTGAGAACTACTTTATTTTGTCAAGTTTCAAAGAGCTACTACAAACAATGTTGGATTTAGAGTTCCAAATTCATCTATCTATATAGGAGAGAACAGAGTAAAACCTAAAAAATAAAAACTGCCACTTAAAACGAACGCTTCAACTTAGAAGAACAACATTTGCGGAGACAAGTGGGATTTGGGTACTGATCATTACCACCAAGTATCATCAAGATTGGGTGAAAAATATTTGCTGGTATTTCGGAAAATCCTTATATCTTAGAAGCTTGGCAACCCCTATCCATGAAAGTGCTTTTCCACAGTCTGTGCCTAGGGCTACTTGAAGAGGAAAAAAACATAGAGACAAAACTGAGAACTACTTTATTTTGTCAAGTTTCAAAGAGCTACTACAAACAATGTTGGATTTAGAGTTCCAAATTCATCTATCTATATAGGAGAGAACAGAGTGAAACCTAAAAATATAAAGTGCTACTGTAAATGAATGCTTCAACCTAGAAGAACAAAATTTGGTGAGCCAAGTTGGATTTGTGTACTGACCATTACCACCAAGTATCATCAAGATTGGGTGAAAAAACATTTGCTGGTATTTCGGAAACACGTTATTTCTTAGAATCTTGGCATCCCCTCTCAATGAAAGTGCTTTTCCACAGTCTGTGCCTAGGGCTACTTGAAGAGGAAACAAATCATAGAGACAAAACTGAGAACTCCTTTTTTTTGTCAAGTTTCAAAGTCTACTACAAACCAGGTTGGATTTAGTGTTCCAAATACATCTATTATGTAGGAGAGAACATGGTGCAACCTAAATATAAAAACTGCTACTGTAAACGAACGCTTCAACCTAGAAGAACAAAATTTGGTGAGCCAAGTGGGATTTGTGTACTTGTCATTACCAACATGTATCATCAACATTGGGTGAAAAAATATTTGATGGTATTTCGAAAACTCGTAATTTCTTGGATGCTTTGCAACCCCTTTAAATGAAAGCTCTTTTCCACAGTCTCTGCTTAGGGCTACTTGAAGAGGAAACAAACCATAGAGACAAAAATGAGAACTCCTTTATTTAGTCAAGTTTCAAAGAACTACTACAAACCATGTTGGATTTAGAGTTCCTAATTCATCTGTCTATATAGGAGAGAAGTGAAACCTAAAAATAAAAACTGCTACTTTAAATGAATGCTTCGACCTAGAAGAACAAAATTTGGGGAGACAAGTGGTATTTGGGTACTGATCATTACCACCAAGTATCATCAAGATTGGTTGAAAAATATTTGCTGGTATTTCGGAAAATCGTTATATCTTAGGAGCTTGGCAACCCCTATCCATGAAAGTGCTTTTCCACAGTCTGTGCCTAGGGCTACTTGAAGAGGAAAAAACATAGAGACAAAACTGAGAACTCCTTTATTTTGTCAAGTTTCAAAGAGCTACTACAAACCATGTTGTATTTAGTGTTCCAAATTCATCTATTATATAGGAGAGAACAGAGTGCAACCTAAATATAAAAACTGCTACTGTAAACGAACGCTTCAACCTAGAAGAACAAAATTTGGTGAGAAAGTGGAATTTGTGTACTGATCATTACCACCAAGTACCATCAAGATTGGGTGAAAAAATGTTGGCTGGTATTTCGGAAACTCAAAATTTCTTGGAAGCTTGGCAACCCCTCTCAATAAAAGTGCTTTTCCACAGTCTCTACTTAGGGCTACTTGAAGCGGAAACAAATCATAGAGACAAAACTGAGAACTCCTTTATTTTGTCAAGTTTCAAAGAGGTAATACAAACCATGTTGGATTTAGAGTTCCAAATTCATCTATCTATATAGGAGAGAACAGAGTGAATCGTAAAAATAAAAACTGCTACTGTAAACGAACGCTTCAATCTAGAAGAACAAAATTAGGTGAGCCACGTGGGATTTGTGTACTGATCATTACCCCCAAGTATCATCATGATTGGGTGAAAAAATATTTGCTGGTATTTCTGAAACTCGTTATTTCTTAGAAGCTTGGCATCCCCTTTCAATGAAAGTGCTTTTCCACAGTCTTTGCCTAGGGATACTTGAAGAGGAAACAAACCATAGACACAAAACTGAGAACTCCTTTTTTTTGTCAAGTTTCAAAGTGCTACTACTAACCATGTTCGATTTAGAGTTCGAAATTCATCTATCTATATTGTAGAGAACAGAGTGAAACCTAAAAATAAAAACTGCTACTGTAAACGAACGCATCAACCTAGAAGAACAAAATGGTGTCAGCCAAGTGGGATTTGTGGACTTGTCATTACCACCACGTATCATCAAGATTGGGTGAAAAAATTTTTGCTCTTATTTCGGAAACTCGTAATTTCTTGGAAGGTTGGCAACGCCTCTCAATGAAAGTGCTTTTCCACAGTCTGTGCCAAGGGCTACTTGAAGCGGAAACAAATCAAATAGACAAAAGTGAGAACTCCTTTATGTTGTCAAGTTTCAAAGACCTACTACAAACCAAGTTGGATTTAGAGTTCCAAATTCATCTATCTATATAGGACAGAACAGATGGAAACCTAAATATAAATACTGCTTCTGTAGAGGAACGCTTCAAACTAGAAGAACAAAATTTGGTGAGCCAAGTGGGATTTGTGTACTGATCATTACCACCAAATATCATCAACATTGGGTGAAAAAATATTTGTTGGTATTTCGGCAACTCGTTATTGTTTTAGAAACTTGGCAACTTCTCTCAATGAAAGTGCTTTTCCACAGTCTGTGCCTATTGGTACTTGAAGAGAAAACAAACCATAGGAACAAAAGTGAGAACTCCGTTATATTGTCAAGTTTCAAAGAGCTACTGCACAGCATGTTGGATTTAGAGTTCCAATTTCATCTATCTATATAGGAGAGGACAGAGTGAAACCTAAAAATAAAAACTGCTCCTGTAGATGAATGCTTCAACCTAGGAAAAAAAATTTCGTGAGTCAAGTGTGATTTGTGTACCGATCATTACCACCAAGTATCATCAAGATTGGGTGAAAAAATATTTGCTGGTATTTCGGAAACTCGTTATTTCTTAGAAGCTTCGCAACCCTTCTCAATTAAAGTGCTTTTCCACAGTCTGTGCCTAGGGCTACTTGAAGAGGAAACAAACGATAGAAACAAAACTGAGAACACCTTTATTTCGTCAAGTTTCATAGAGCTACTACAAACCATGTTGAATTTAGAGTTCCAAATTCATCTATCTATATAAGAGAGAACAGATTGAAACCTTCATATAAAAACTGCTATTGTAGACGAACGCATCAACATAGAAGAACACAATCTGGTTAGCCAAGTGGGATTTGTGTACTTGTCATTACCACCACGCATCATCAAGATTGGGTGAAAAAATATTTGCTGGTATTTCGGAAACTCGTTCTTCCTAAGAAGCTTGGCAACCCCACTCAATGAAAGTGCTTTTCCACAGTCTTTGCCTAGAGCTACTTGAAGAGGAAACAAACCATAGAGACAAAACTGAGAACTCCTTTATTTTGTCAAGTTTCAAAGATCTACTACAAACCATGTTGGATTTAGAGTTCCAAATTCATCTATCTATATAGGAGAGAACGGAGTGAAACCTAAATATAAAAGCTGCTACTGTAGACGAATGCTTCAACGTTGTAGAACAAAATCTGATGAGCCAAGTGTGATTTGTATACTGATCATTACCCCCAAGTATCATCAAGATTGGGTGAAAAAATATTTGCTGGTATTTCAGAAACTCGTAATTTCTTAGAAGCTTGGCTACCCCACCTAATGAAAGTGCTTTTCCACAGTCTGTGCCTAGGGCTCCTTTAAGAGGAATCCAATCATAGAGAAAAAACTGAGAACCCCTTTACTTTGTGAAGTTTCAAAAACCTACTACAAACCATGTTGGATTTAGAGTTCCAAATTCATCTATCTATATAGGAGAGAACAGAGTGAAACCTAAATATAAAAACTGCTACGGTAGACGAACGCTTAAAACTAGAAGAACAAAATTTGGTGAGCCAAGTGGGATATGTGTCCCTGTCATTACCACCACGTATCATGAAGATTGGGTGAAAAAATATTTGCTGGTATTCGAAAACTCGTAATTTCATGGAAACTTTCAACCCCTTCAAATGAAAGTGCTTTTCCACAGTCTCTGCTTATGGCTACATGAAGAGGAAACAAACCATAGAGATAAAACTGAGAACTACGTTTTTTTGTCAAGTTTCAAAGAGCTACTACAAATTATGTTGGATTTAGAGTTCCAAATTCATCTATCTATATAGTAGAGAACAGAGGGAAACCTAAATATAAAAACTGACACTGTAGACGAACGAATCAACTTAGAAGAACAAAATTTAGTTATAAAAGTGCGATTTGTGTACTTATCATTACCACGACGTATCATCAAGATTGGGTAAAAAAATATTTGCTGGTATTTCGGACACTCGCTGTTTCTTAGAAGCTTGGCAAACCCTCTCAATGAAAGTGCTATTCCACAGTCTCTGCTTTGGGCTACTTGAAGAGGAAACAAACCATAGAGACAAAAATGAGAACTCCTATATTTTGTCAAGCTTCAAAGAGCTACTACAAACCAAGTGGATTTAGAGTTCCAAATTCATCTATCTATATAGGAGAGAACAGAGGGAAACCTAAATATAAAAACAGTTACTGTAGACGAACGCTTAAACCTAGAAGAACAAAATTTCTTGAGCCAAGTGGGATTTGTGTACTGATCATTACCACCAAGTATCATCAACATTGGGTGAAAAAATATTTTGGTATTTCGGCAACTCGTTATTTTTTTAGAAGCTTGGCAACCAATCTCAATGAAAGTGCTTTTCCACAGTCTGTGCCTATTGGTACTTGAAGAGGAAACAAACATAGGGACAAAACTGAGAACTCCGTTATTTTGTCAAGTTTCAAAGGGCTACTGCACATCATGTTGGATTTAGAGTTCCAAATTCATCTATCTATATAGGAGAGGACAGAGTGAAACCTAAAAATAAAAACTGCTACTGTAGATGAATGCTTCAACCTAGAAAAAAAAAATTTCGTGAGTCAAGTGTGATTTGTGTACCGATCACTACCACCAAGTATCATCAATATTGGGTGAAAAAATATTTGCTGGTATTTCGGAAACTCGTTATTTCTTAGAAGCTTCGCAACCCTTCTCAATGAAAGTGCTTTTCCACAGTCTGTGCCTAGGGCTACTTGAAGAGGAAACAAACCATAGAAACAAAACTGAGAACTCCTTTATTTTGTCAAGTTTCATAGAGCTACTACAAACCATGTTGAATTTAGAGTTCCAAATTCATCTATCTATATAAGAGAGAACAGATTGAAACCTTCATATAAAAACTGCTACTGTAGACGAACGCTTCAACATAGAAGAACACAATTTGGTTAGCCAAGTGGGATTTGTGTACTTGTCATTACCACCACGCATCATCAAGATTGGGTGAAAAAATATTTGCTGGTATTTCGGAAACTCGTTCTTCCTAAGAAGCTTGGCAACCCCACTCAATGAAAGTGCTTTTCCACAGTCTTTGCCTAGAGCTACTTGAAGAGGAAACAAACCATAGAGACAAAACTGAGAACTCCTTTATTTTGTCAAGTTTCAAAAATCTACTACAAACCATGTTGGATTTAGAGTTCCAAATTCAACTATCTATATAGGAGAGAACGGAGTGAAACCTAAATATAAAAGCTGCTACTGTAGACGAATGCTTCAACGTTGTAGAACAAAATCTGATGAGCCAAGTGGGATTTGTATACTGATCATTACCCCCAAGTATCATCAAGATTGGGTGAAAAAATATTTGCTGGTATTTCAGAAACTCGTAATTTCTTAGAAGCTTGGCTACCCCACCTAATGAAAGTGCTTTTCCACAGTCTGTGCCTAGGGCTCCTTGAAGAGGAAATCAATCATAGAGACAAAACTGAGAACCCCTTTACTTTGTGAAGTTTCAAAAAGCTACTACAAACCATGTTGGATTTAGAGTTCCAAATTCATCTATCTATATAGGAGAGAACAGAGTGTAACCTAAATATAAAAACTGCTACGGTAGACGAACGCTTAAAAGTAGAAGAACAAAATTTGGTGAGCCAAGTGGGATATGTGTACCTGTCATTACCACCACGTACCATGAAGATTGGGTGAAAAAATATTTGCTGGTATTCGAAAACTCGTAATTTCTTGGAAGCTTTGCAACCCCTTCAAATGAAAGTGCTTTTCCACAGTCTCTGCTTATGGCTACTTGAAGAGGAAACAAACCATAGAGATAAAACTGAGAACAACGTTTTTTTTGTCAAGTTTCAAAGAGCTACTACAAATTATGTTGGATTTAGAGTTCCAAATTCATCTATCTATATAGTAGAGAACAGAGGGAAACCTAAATATAAAAACTGATACTGTAGACGAACGAATCAACTTAGAAGAACAAAATTTAGTTATAAAAGAGGGATTTGTGTACTTATCATTACCACCACGTATCATCAAGATTGGGTGAAAAAATATTTGCTGGTATTTCGGACACTCGTTATTTCTTAGAAGCTTGGCAACCCCTCTCAATGAAAGTGCTTTTCCACCGTCTATGCCTAGGGCTACTTGAAAAGAAAACAAACCATAGAGACAAAACAGAGAACTCCTTTATTTTGTCAAGTTTCAAAAAGCGACTACAAACCAAGTTGAATTTTGAGTTCAAATTCATCTATCAATATAGGAGAGAACAGAGTGAAACCTAAATATAAAAACTGCTACTGTAGATGAACGCTTCAAACTAGAAGAACAAAATCTGGTGAGCCATGTGCGTTTTGTGTACTGATCATTACCACCAAGTATCATCAAGATTGGGTGAAAAAATATTTGCTGGTATTTCGGAAACTCGTAATTTCTTGGAAGCTTTGCAACCCCTTTCAATGAAAGTGCTTTTCCACAGTCTCTGCTTAGGGCTACTTGAAGAGGAAACAAACCATAGAGAAAAAACTGAGAACTCCTTAATTTTGTCAAGTTTCAAAGAGCTATTACAAACCATTTTGGATTTAGAGTTCCAAAATCATCTATCTATATAGGAGAGAACAGAGGGAAACTTAAATAAAAACAACTACTCTAAAGAAACGCTTCAAACTAGAAGAACAAAATTTGGTGAGCCAAGTGGGTTTTGTGTACCGATCATTACCACCAAGTATCATTAAGATTGGGTGAAATAATATTTGCTCGTTTTTCGGACCCTCGTAATTTCTTGGAAGCTTCGCAACCGCTCTCAATGAAAGAGCTTTTCCACAGTCTCTGCTTAGGGCTACTTGAAGTGGAAACAAATTATAGAGACAAAACTGAGAACTCCTTTATGTTGTTAAGTTTCAAAGAGCTACTACAAACCATGTTGGATTTAGAGTTCCAAATTCATCTATCTATATAGGAGATAACAGAGAGAAAGCTAAATGTAAAAACTGCTACTGTAGACGAACGCTTAAACCTAGAGAACAAAAAAAGGTGAGCCAAGTGGGATTTGTGTACTGATCATTACCAAAAAGTATCATCAGGTTTGGGTGAAAAAATATTTCCTCGTATTTCGGACACTCGTTATTTCTTAGAAGCGTTCAATCCCTCTCAATGAAAGTGCTTTTCCACCGTCTATGCCTAGGGCTACTTTAAGAGAAAACAAACCATAGAGAAAATACTGAGAACTCCTTTATTTTGTCAAGTTTCCAAGAGCTACTACAAACTATGTTGGATTTAGAGTTCCAAAATCATCTATCTATATAGGAGAGAACAGAGTGAAACCTAAAAATAAAAACAGCTACTGTAAACGAACGCTTCAAGCTAGAAGAACAAAATTTTGTGAGGAAGTGGGATTTTTGTACCGATTTTTTCCACCAAGTATCATCAAGATTGGGTGAAAAAATATTTGCTGGTTTTTCGGAAACTCGTAATTTCTTGTAAGCTTGGCAACCCCTCTCAATGAAAGTGCTTTTCCACAGTCTCTGCATAGGGCTACTTGAAGTGGAAACAAATCATAGAGATAAAACTGAGAACTCCTTTATTTTGTCAAGTTTCAAAGAGCTACTACAATCCCTGTTGGATTTAGAGTTCCAAATTCATCTATCTATATAGGAGAGAACAGAGTGAAACCTACATATAAAAACTGCTACTGTAGACGAACGCTTCAACCCTGAAGAACAATATTTGGTTAGCCAAGTGGGATTTGTGTACTGATCATTACAACCAAGTATCATCAAGATTGGGTGAGAAAATATTTGCTGGTATTTTGGAAACTCGTTATTTCTTAGAAGCTTGGAAACCCCTCTCAATGAAAGTGCTTTTCCACAGACTGTGTCTAGGGCTACTTGAAGAGGAAACAAACCATAGAGACTAAACAGAGAACTCCTTTGTTTTGTCAAGTTTCAAAGAGCTACTACAAACCATGTTGAATTTAGAGTTCTAAATTCATCTATCTATATAAGAGAGAATAGATTGAAACCTTCTTGTAAAAACTGCTACTGTAGATGAACCCTTCAACCTAGAAGATCACAATTTGGTGAGATAAGTGGGATTTGTGTACTTGTCATTACCACCACGCATCATCAAGATTGGGTGAAAAAATATTTGCTGGTATTTCAGAAACTCTTTCTTTCTTAGAAGCTTGGCAACCCCACTCAATGAAAGTGCTTTTCTACAGTCTGTGCCTAGGGCTACTTGAAGAGGAAACAAACCATAGAGATAAAATTGAGAACTCCTTTATTTTGTCAAGTTTCAAATAGCTACTACAAACCATGTTGGATTTAGAGTTCCAAATTCATCTATCTATATAGGATAGAACAGAGTGAAGACTGAATATAAAAACTGCTGCTGTAGATGAACGCTTTAAACTAGAGAACAAAATTTGGTGAGCCAACTGGGATTTATGTACTTGTCATTACCACCACGTATCATCAAGATTGGGTGAAAAAATATTTGCTGGTATTTCAGAAACTCGTAATTTCTTGGAAGATTTGCAACCCCTTTCAATGAAAGTGCTTTTCCACAGTCTCTGCTTTGGGCTACTTGAAGAGGAAACAAAACATAGAGACAAAACTGAGAACTCCTTTATTTTGTCAAGCTCCAAAGAGCTATTACAAACCAAGTTGGATTTAGAGTTCCGAATTCATCTATCTATATGGAGAGAACAGAGGGAATCCTAAATATAAATACTTCTACTGTAGACGAACGCTTCAACCTAGAAGAATAACAATTGGTGAGCCAAGTGGGATTTGTGTACTGATCATTAACGCAAAGCATCATCAACATTGGGTGAAAATATGTTTGATGGTATTTCTGAAACTCGTTATATCTTAGAAGCTTGTCAACCCCTCTCAATGTAAGTGCTTTTCCACCGTCTGTGCCTAGGGCTACTTGAAGAAGAAACAAACGATAGAGACAAAACTGAGAACTCCTTTATTTTGTCAAGATTCAAAGAGGTACTACAAACCATGTTAGATTCAGAATTCCAAATTCATCTATCTATATAGGAGAGAACAGAGTGAAACGTAAATATAAAAACTGCTACTGTAGACGAACGCTTCAACCTAGAAGAACAAAATTTGGTGAGACAAGTGGGATTTGTTTACTGATCATTACCACCAAGTATCATCAAGATTGGGTTAAAAAATATTTGCTGGTATTTCGGAAACTCGTTATTTCTTAGAAGCTTGTCAACACCTCTCAATGAAAGTGCTTTTCCACTTTCTTTGCCTAGGGCTACTTGAAGAGGAAACAAACCATAGAGACAAAGCTTAGAACTCCTTTATTTTGTCATGTTTCAAAGAGCTACTACAAACCATGTTGGATTTAGAGGTCCAAATTCATCTATCTATATAGGAGAGAAAAGAGTGACACCTAAAGATAAAAACTGCTACTGTAGACGAACGCTTCAACCTAGAAGAACAAAATTTGGTGAGTCAAGTGTGATTAGTGTACCGATCATTACCACCAAGTATCATCAAGATTCGGTGAAAAAATATTTGCTGGTATTTCGGAAACTCGTTATTTCTTAGAAGCTTGGCAACCCCTCTGAATGAAAGTGCTTTTCCAAAGACTGTGCCTAGGGCTACTTGAAGAGGAAACAAACCATAGAGAGAAAACTGAGAACTCCTTTATTTTGTCAAGTTTCATAGAGCTACTGTAAACCATGTTGGATTTAGAGTTCCCAATTCATCTATCTATTAGGAGAGAACAGAGTGAAAAATAAATATAAAAACTGCTAGTGTAGAAGAACGCTTAAACCTAGAAGAACAAAATTTGGCGAGCCAAGTGGGATTTATGCACTTGTCATTACCACCACGTATCATCTAGATTGTTTGAAAAAATATTTGCTTGTATTTCGGAAACACGTAATTTCTTGGAAGCTTTGCAACCCCTTTCAATGAAAGTGCTTTTCCACAGTGTCTGCTTGGGGATACTTGAAGAGGAAACAAACCATAGAGACAAAACTGAGAACTCCTTTATTTAGTCAAGTTTCAAAGAGCTACTACAAACCATGTTGGATTTAGAGTTCCAAAATCATCTAACTATATAGGAGAGAACAGAGTGAAACCTAAAAATAAAAACAGCTACTGTAAACGAACGCTTCAACCTAGAAAAACAAAATTTGGTGATCCAAGTGGGATTTGTGTACTGATCATTACCACCAAGTATCATCAAGATTGGGTGAAAAAATATTTGCTGGTATTTCGGACACTCGTTATTTCTTAGAAGCTTGGCAACCCCTCTCAATTAAAGTGCTTTTCCACCGTCTATGCGTAGGGCTACTTGAATAGAAAATAAACCATAGAGACAAAACTGAGAACTCCTTTTTTTTGTCAAGTTTCAAAGAGCTACTTCAAACCATGTTGGATTTAGAGTTCCAAATTCATCCATCTATATAGGAGAGAACTGAGTGAAACCTAAATATAAAAACTGCTACTGTAGATGAACGCTTCAACCTAGAAGAACAAAATCTGGTGAGCCTAGTGGGATTCTTGTACTGATCATTACCACCAAGTATCACCAAGATTGGGTGAAAAAATATTTGCTGGTATTTCGGAAACTCGTAATTTCTTGGAAGCTTTGCAACCCCGTTCAATGAAAGTGCTTTTCCACAGTGTCTGCTTGGGGATACTTGAAGAGGAAACAAACCATAGAGACAAAACTGAGAACTCCTTTATTTAGTCAAGTTTCAAGGAGCTACTACAAACCATGTTGGATTTAGAGTTCCAAAATCATCTAACTATATAGGAGAGAACAGAGTGAAACCTAAAAATAAAAACAGCTACTGTAAACGAACGCTTCAACCTAGAAAAACAATATTTGGTGAGCCAAGTGGGATTTGTGTACTGATCATTACCACCAAGTATCATCAAGATTGGGTGAAAAAATATTTGCTGCTATTTCGGAAACTCGTTATTTCTTAGAAGCTTCGAAACCCCTCTCAATGAAAGTGCTTTTCCACAGTTTGTGTCTAGGGCTACTTGAAGAGAAAACAAATTATAGAGACAAAACTGAGAACTCCTTTATATTGTCAAGTTTCAAAGAGCTACTACAAACCAAGTTGGATTCAGAGTTCCAATTCCATCTATCTATATAGGAGAGAACAGATGGAAACCTAAATATAAATAATGCTATTGTAGACGAACGCTTCAACTTAGAAGAACAAAATTTCTGAGCCAAGTGGTATTTGTGTACTGATCATTACCACCAAGTATCATCAAGATTGGGTGAAAAAATATTTGCTGGTATTTCGGAAACTCGTTATTTCTTAGAAGCTTGGCAACACCTCTCAATGAAAGTGCTTTTCCACAGTCTTTGCCTAGGGCTTCTTGAAGAGGAAACAAACCATAGAGACAAAGCTGAGAACTTTTTTATTTTTTGAAGTTTCAAAGAGCTACTACAAACCATGTTGGATTTAGAGTTCCAAATTCATCTATCTATATAGGAGAGGACAGAGAGAAACCTAAAAATAAAAACTGCTACTGTAGACGAACGCTTCAACTTAGAAGAATAAAATTTGGTGAGTTAAGTTTGATTTGTGTACCGATCATTACCACCAAGTATCATCAAGATTGGGTGAAAAAATATTTGCTGGTATTTCGGAAACTCGTTATTTCTTAGAAGCTTGGCAACCCCTCTGAATGAAAGTGCTTTTCCAAAGTCTCTGCTTTGGGTTACTTGAAGAGGAAACAAAACATAGAGACAAAACTGAGAACTCCTTTATTTTGTCAAGCTTCAAAGAGCTACTACAAACCATGTTGGATTTAGAGTTCCCAATTCATCTATCTATATAGGAGAGAACAGAGTGAAACCTACATATAAAAACTGCTACTGTAGACGAACGCTTCAACCCTGAAGAACAATATTTGGTGAGCCAAGTGGGATTTGTGTCCTGATCATTACCACCAAGTATCATCAAGATTGGATGAAAAAATATTTGCTGCTATTTTGGAAACTCGTTATTTCTTAGAAGCTTGGAAACCCCTCTCAATGAAAGTGCTTTTCCACAGTCTGTGTCTAGGGCTACTTGAAGAGGAAACAAACCATAGAGACAAAACTGAGAACTCCTTTATTTTGTTAAGTTTCAAAGAGCTACTACAAACCATGTTGGATTTAGAGTTCCAAATTCATCTATCTACTTTACAGAGAACAGAAGGAAACATAAATATTAAAACTGCTACTGTAGACGAACGCTTCAGCCTAGAAGAACAAAATTTGGTGAGCCAAGTGGGATTTGTGTACCAATTATTACCACCAAGTATCATCAAGATTGGGTGACAAAATATTTGCTGGTATATCGGAAACTCGTTATTTGTTAGAAGTTTGGCAACCCCTCTCAATGAAAGGGCTTTTCCACAGTATGTGCCTAGGGCTACTTTAAGTAGAAACAAACCATAGAGACAAAACTGAGAACTCCTTTATTTTGTCAAGTTTCAAAGAGCTACTATAAACCATGTTGTATTTAGAGTTTCTAATTCATCTATCTATATAAGAGAGAACAAAGTGAAACCTAAAAAGAAAAACTGCTACTGTAAACGAACGCTTCAACCTAGAAGAACAAAATTTGGTGAGTCAAGTGGGAATTGTGTACCGTTCATTACCACCAAGTATCATCAAGATTGGGTGAAAAAATTTTTGCTCGCATTTCAGAAACTCGTTATTTCTTAGAAGCTTGGCAACCACTCTCAATGAACTTGCTTTTCCAAAGTCTGTGCCTAGGGCTTCTTTAAGAGGAAACAAACCATAGAGACAAAACTGAGAACTCCTTTATTTTGTTAAGTTTCAAAGAGCTACTACAAACCATGTTGGATTTAGTGTTCCAAATTCATCTATCTATATAGGAGAGAACAGAGGGACAATTAAATATTAAAACTGCGACTGTAGACGATCGCTTCAACCTAGAAGAACAAAATTTGGTGAGCCAAGTGGGATTTGTGTAGTGATCATTACCACCAAGTATCATGAAGATTGGGTGAAAAAATATTTGCTGGTATTTCGGAAACTCGTTATTTCTTAGAAGCTTGGCAACCCCTCTCAATGAAAGTGCTTTTCCACAGTCTCTTCATAGGGCTACTTGAAGCGGAAACAAATCATAGAGACAAAACTGAGAATTCCTTTATTTTGTCAATTTTCAAAGAGCTACTACAAACCATGTTGGATTTAGAGTTCCAAATTAATCATATATATAGGAGAGAACAGAGTGAAACCTAAAAATAAAAACTGCAACTGGAAACGAACGCTTCAACCTAGAAGAACAAAATTTGGTGAGCCAAGTGGGATCTGGGTACTTGTCAATACCAGCACGTATCAGCAAAATTGGGTGAAGAAATATTTGCTGGTATTTCGGGAACTCGTAATTTCTTGGAAGCTTGGCAACCCCTTTCAATGGAAGTGCTTTTCCACAGTCTCTGCTTAGGGCTACATGAAGCGGAAACAAATCGTAGAGAAAAAACTGAGAACTCCTTTATATTGTCAAGTTACAAAGAGCTACTACAAACCATGTTGGAATTAGATTTCCAAAATCATCTATCTATATATTAGAGAACAGAGGGAACCTAAAAATACAAACTGCTACTGTAAACGAACGCTTCAACCTAGAAGAACAAATTTTGGTGAGTCAAGTGGGATTTGTGTACCGATCATTACCACCAAGTATCATCAAGATTGGGTGAAAAAATATTTGCTGGTATTTCGGAAAGTCGTTATTTCTTAAAAGCTTGGCAACCCCTTTCAATGAAAGTGCTTTTCCACAATCTGTGCCTAGGGCTACTTGAAGATTAAACAAACCATAGAGACAAAACTGAGAACTCCTATATTTTGTCAATTTTCAAAGAGCTACTAGCCACCATGTTGGATTTAAACTTCCAAATTCATCTATCTATATAGGAGGGAGCAGAGTGAAACCTAAAATTATAAACTGCTATTGTAAATGAACGCTTCAACCTAGAAGAACAAAATTTCGTGAGCCAAGTGGGATCTGTGTACTTGTTATTACCACCACGTATCACCAACATTGGGTGAATAAATATTTGCTGGTATTTCGGGAACTCGTAATTTCTTGGAAGCTTGGCAACCCCTTTCAATTAAAGTGCTTTTCCACAGTCTCTGCTTAGCGCTACATGAAGCGGAAAGAAATCATAGAGGCAAACTGAGAACTCCTTTGTTTTGTCAAGTTTCAAAGAGCTACTACAAACCATGTTGGATTTAGAGTTCCAAATTCATCTATCTATATAGAAGAGAACAGAGGGAACCTAAAAGTATTAACTGCTACTGTAAACGAACGCTTCAACCTAGAAGAACAAAATTTGATGAGTCAAGTGGGATTTGTGTACCAATTATTACCACCAAGTATCATCAAGATTGGGTGACAAAATATTGCCTGGTATTTCGGAAAATCGTTATTTGTTAGAAGTTTGCAACCCCTCTCAATGAAAGGGCTTTTCCACAGTATGTGCCTTGGGCTATTGGAAGAGGAAACAAACCATAGAGACAAAACTGAGAACTCCATTATTTTGTCAAGTTTCAAAGAGCTACTAAAAAACAATGTTGTATTTAGAGTTTCTAATTCATCTATCTAAATAGGAGAGAATAAAGTGAAACCTAAAAAGAAAAACTGCTACTGTAAACGAACGCTTCAACCTAGAAGAACAAAATTTGGTAACTCAAGTGGGATTTGTGTACCGATCATTACCACCAAGTATCATCAAGATTGGGTGAAAAACATTTGCTGGCATTTCGGAACTCGTTATTTCTTAGAAGCTTGGCAACCCCTCTCAATGAAATTGCTTTTCCAAAGTCTGTGCCTAGGGCTACTTTAAGAGGAAACAAACCATAGAGACAAAACTGAGAACTCCTTTATTTTTGTTAAGTTTCAAAAAGCTACTACAAACCATGTTGGATTTAGAGTTCCAAATTCATCTGTCTATATAGGAGAGAACAGAGGGACAATTAAATATTGAAACTGCTACTGTAGACGAACGCTTCAACCTAGAAGAACAAAATTTGGTGAGCCAAGTGGGATTTGTGTAGTGATCATTAACACCAAGTATCATCAAGATTGGGTGAATAAATCTTTGCTGGAATTTTGGAAACTCGTTATTTCTTAGAAGATTGGCATCCACTCTCAATGAAAGTGCTTTTCCACAGTCTGTGCCTATGGCTACATTTAGAGGAAACAAACCATAGAGAGAAAACTGAGAACTCCTTTATTTTGTCAAGTTTCAAAGAGCTACTACAAACCATGTTGGATTTAGAGTTCCAAATTCATCTATCTATATAGAGAGAAGAACAGAGTGAAAACTAAAAATAAAAACTTCTACTGTAAACGAACGCTTCAACCTAGAAGAACAAAATTTGGAGAGCCAAGTGGGATTTTTGTAGTGATCATTACTACCAAGTATCATGATGATTGGGTGTGAAAAAATATTTGCTGGTATTTCGGAAACTTGTTATTTCTTAGAAGATTCGCAACCCTTCTCAATGAAAGTGCTTTTCCACAGTCTCTGCTTATGGCTACTTGAAGCGGAAACAAATCACAGAGACAAAACTGAGAACTCCTTTATTTTGTCAATTTTCAAAGAGCTACTACAAACCATGTTGGATTTAGAGTTCAAAATTCATCATCTATATAGAAGAGAACAGAGTGAAACCTTAAAATAAAAACTGCAACTGGAAACGAACGCTTCAACCTAGAAGAACAAAATTTGGTGAGCCAAGTGGGATCTGTGTACTTGTCAATACCAGCACGTATCAGCAACATTGGGTGAAGAAATATTTGCTGGTATTTCGGGAACTCGTAATTTCTTGGAAGCTTGGAAACCCCTTTCAATGAAAGTGCTTTTCCACTGTCTCTGCTTAGGGCTACATGAAGCGGAAACAAATCATAGAGACAAAACTGAGAACTCCTTTATTTTGTCAAATTACAAAGAGCTACTACAAACCATGTTGGATTTAGATTTCCAAAATCATCTATCTATATAGGAGAGAACAGAGGGAACCTAAAAATATAAACTGCTACTGTAAACGAACGCTTCAACCTAGAAGAACAAATTTTGGTGAGTCAAGTGGGATTTGTGTACCGATCATTACCACGAAGTATCATCAAGATTGGGTGAAAAAATATTTGCTGGTATTTCTTAAAGTCGTTATTTCTTAGAAGCTTTGCAACCCCTCTCAATGAAATTGCTTTTAAACAGTCTGTGCCTAGGGCTACTTGAAGAAGAAACAAACCAATGAGACAAAACTGAGAACTCCTTTATTTTGTTAAGTTTCAAAGAGCTACTACAAACCATGTTGGATTTAGTGTTCCAAATTCATCTATCTATATAGGAGAGAACAGAGGGAAACCTAAATATTAATACTGCTACTGTAGACGAACGCTTCAACCTAGAAGAACAAAATTTGGTGAGCCAAGTGGGATTTGTGTAGTGATCATTACCACCAAGTATCATGAAGATTGGGTGAAAAAATATTTGCTGGTATTTCGGAAACTTGTTATTTCTTAGAAGATTGGCAACCCCTCTCAATGAAAGTGCTTTTCCACAGTCTCTGCTTAGGGCTACTTGAAGCGGAAACAAATCATAGAGACAAAACTGAGAACTCTTTTATTTTGTCAAGTTTCAAAGAGCTACTACAAACCTTGTTGGATTTAGAGTTCCAAATTCATCTATCTATATAGGAGAGAACAGAGGGAACCTAAAAGTATTAACTGCTACTGTAAACGAACGCTTCAACCTAGAAGAAAAAAATTTGGTGAGTCAAGTGGGATTGGTGTACCAATTATTACCACCAAGTATCATCAAGATTGGGTGCCAAAATATTAGCTGGTATTTCGGAAAATCTTTATTTGTTAGAAGTTTGGCAACCCCTCTCAATGAAAGGGCTTTTCCACAGTATGTGCCTTGGGCTACTTAAAGAGGAAACAAACCATAGAGACAAAACTAAGAATTCCATTATTTTGTCAAGTTTCAAAGAGCTACTATAAACCATGTTGTATTTAGAGTTTCTAATTCATCTATCTATATAAGAGAGAACAAAGTGAAACCTACAAAGAAAAACTGCTCCTATAAACGAACGCTTCAACCTAGAAGAACAAAATTTGGTGAGTCAAGTGGGATTTGTGTACCAATCATTACCACCAAGTATCATCAAGATTGGGTGAAAAAATATTTGCTGGCATTTCGGAAACTATTTATTTCTTAGAAGCTTGGCAACCCCTCTTAATGAAATTACTTTTCAAAGTCTCTGCCTAGAGCTACTTTAAGAGGAAACAAACCATAGAGACAAAACTGAGAACTCCTTTATTTTGTTAAGTTTCAAAGAGCTACTACAAACCGTGTTGGATTTAGAGTTCCAAATTCATCTATATATATAGGAGAGAACAGTGGGAACCTAAAAATATAAACTACTACTGTAAACGAACGCTTCAACCTAGAAGAACACAATTTGGTGAGTCAAGTCTGATTTGTGTACCGATCATTACCACCAAGTATCATCAATATAGGGTGAAAAAATATTTGCTGGCATTTCAGAAACTCGTTATTTCTTAGAAGCTTGGCAACACCTCTCAATGAAATTGCTTTTCCAAAGTCTGTGCCTAGGGCTACTTGAAGAGGAAACAAACCATAGAGACAAAACTGAGAACTCCTTTATTTTGTTAAGTTTCAAAGACCTACTACAAACCATGTTGGATTTAGAGTTCCAGATTCATCTATCTATATAGGAGAGAACAGAAGGAAACCTAAATATTAAAACTGCTACTGTAGACGAACACTTCAACCTAGAAGAACAAAATTTCGTGAGCCAAGTGGGACTTGAATACCGATCTCTACCACCAAGTATCATCAAGATTGAGTGAAAAAATATTTGCTGGTATTTTGGAAAGTCGTTATTTCTTAGAAGCTTGACAACCCCTCTCAATGAAAGTGCTTTTCCACAATCTGTGCCTAGGGCTACTTGAAGAGGAAACAAACCATAGAGACAAAACTGAGAACTCTTTAATTTTGTCAATTTTCAAAGAGCTACTATCCACCATGTTGGATTTAAACTTCCAAATTAATCTATCTATATAGGAGGGAACAGAGTGAAACCTAAAAATATAAACTGCTATTGTAAATGAACGCTTCAACCTAGAAGAACAAAATTTCGTGAGCCAAGTGGGATCTGTGTACTTGTCATTACCACCACGTATCACCAACATTGGGTGAAAAAATATTTGCTGGTATTTTGGGAACTCGTAATTTCTTGGAAGCTTAGCAACCCCTTTCAATGAAAGTGCTTTTCCACAGTCTCTGGTTAGGGCTACATGAAGCGGAACCAAATCATAGAGACAAAACTGAGAACTAATTTTTTTGTCAATTTTCAAAGAGCTACTACAAACCATGTTGGATTTAGAATTCCATATTCATCATCTATATAGGAGAGAACAGAGTGAAACCTAAAAATTAAAACTGCTACTGTAAACGAACGCTTCAACCTAGAAGAAGAAAATTTGGTGAGCCAAGTAGGATTTGTGTACTTATCATTACCACCAAGTATCATCAAGATTGGGTGAATAAATCTTTGCTGGTATTTCGGAAACTCATTATTTCTTAGAAGATTGGCATCCACTCTCAATGAAAGTGCTTTTCCACAGTCTGTGCCTATGGCTACATTTAGAGGAAACAAACCATAGAGAGAAAACTGAGAACTCCTTTATTTTGTCAATTTTCAAAGAGCTACTACAAACCATGTTGGATTTAGAGTTCCAAATTCATCTATCTATATAGGAGAGAACAGAGTGAAAACTAAAAATAAAAACTTCTACTGTAAACAAACGCTTCAAGCTAGAAGAACAAAATTTAGAGAGCCAAGTGGGATTTGTGTAGTGATCATTACTACCAAGTATCATGACGATTGGGTGAAATAATATTTGCTGGTATTTCGAAAACTTGTTATTTCTTAGAAGCTTCGCAACCCCTCTCAATGAAAGTGCTTTTCCACAGTCTCTGCTTATGGCTACTTGAAGCGGAAACAAATCACAGAGACAAAACTGAGAACTCCTTTATTTTGTCAATTTTCAAAGAGCTACTACAAACCATGTTGGATTTAGAGTTCAAAATTCATCATCTATATAGAAGAGAACAGAGTGAAACCTAAAAATAAAAAGTGCAAATGGAAACGAACGCTTCAACCTAGAAGAACAAAATTTGGTGAGCCAAGTGGGATCTGTGTAATTGTCAATACCAGCACGTATCAGCAACATTTAATGAAGAAATATTTGCTGGTATTTCGGGAATTCGTAATTTCTTGGAAGCTTCTCAACCCCTTTCAATTAAAGTGCTTTTCCACAGTCTCTGCTTAGGGCTACGTGAAGCAGAAACAAATAATAGAGACAAAACTGAGAACTCCTTTATTATGTCAAGTTTCAAAGAGCCACTGCAAACCATATTGGATTTAGAGTTCCAAATTCATCTATCTATATAGGAGAGAACAGAGGGAAACTAAAAATAAAAACTGCTACTGTAAACGAACGCTTCAACCTAGAAGAACCAAATTTGGTGACCCAAGTGGGATTTGTGAACTGATCATTACCACCAAGTAGCAACAAGATTGTGTGAAAAAATATTTGCTGGTATTTCAAATACTCGTTATTTCTTAGAAGCTTCGCAACCCCTCTTAATGAAAGTGCTTTTCCACAGTCTCTGCTTAGCGCTACATGAAGCGGAAACAAATCATAAAGACATATCTGAGAACTCCTTTATTTTGTCAAGTTTCAAAGAGCTACTACAAACCATGTTGGATTTAGAGTTCCAGATTCATCTATCTATATAGGAGAGAACAGAAGGAAAAATAAATGTTATAACTGCTACTGTAAACGAACGCTTCAACCTAGAAGAACAAATTTTCGTGAGTCAAGTGGGATTTGTGTACCGATCATTACCACCAAGTATCATCAAGATTGGGTGAAAAAATATTTGCTGGTATTTCGGAAAGTCGGTATTTCTTAGAAACTTGGCAACCATTCTCAATGAAATTGCTTTTCCACAGTCTGTGCCTAGGGCTACTTGAAGAGGAAACAAACCATAGAGACAAAACTGAGAACTCCTTTATTTTGTTAAGTTTCAAAGAGCTACTACAAACCATGTTGGATTTAGAGTTCCAAATTCATCTATCTATATGGGAGAGAACAGAGGGAAACCTAAATATTAAAACTGCTACTGTAAGTGAACGCTTCAACCTAGAAGAAGAAAATTTGGTGAGCCAAGTGGGATTTGTGTACTGATCATTACCACCAAGTATCATCAAGATTGGGTGAATAAATCTTTGCTGGTATTTCGGAAACTCGTTATTTCTTAGAATCTTGGCATCCACTCTCAATGAAAGTGCTTTTCCACAGTCTGTGCCTATGGGTACATTTAGAGGAAACAAACCATAGAGAGAAAACTGAGAACACCTTTATTTTGTCAAGTTTCAAAGAGCTACTACAAACCATGTTGGATTTAGATTTCCAAATTCATCTATCTATATAGGAGAGAACAGAGTGAAAACTAAAGATAAAAACTGCTGCTGTAAACGAACGCTTCAACCTAGAAGAACAAAATTTGGTGAGCCAAGTGGGATTTGTGTAGTGATCATTATCACCAAGTATCATGACGATTGGGTGAAAAAATATTGGCTGGTATTTCGAAAACTCGTTATTTCTTGGAAGCTTGGCAACCCCTTTCAATGAAAGTGCTTATCCACTGTCTCTGCTTAGGGCTACATGAAGCGGAAACAAATCATAGAGACAAAACTGAGAACTCCTTTATTTTTTCAAGTTTCAAAAAGCTTTACACACCATTTTCGATTTATAGTTCCAAATTCATCTATCTGTATAGTTAAGAACAGAGGGAACCTAAAAATATTAACTGCTACTGTAAACGAACGCTTCAACCTAGAAGAACAAAATTTGGTGAGTCAAGTGGGACTTGTGTACCGATTATTACCACCAAGTATAATCAAGATTGGGTGACAAAATATTTGCTGGTATTTTGGAAAGTCGTTATTTCTTAGAAGCTTGACAACCCCTCTCAATGAAAGTGCTTTTCCACAATCTGTGCCTAGGGCTAATTGAAGAGGAAACAAACAATAGAAACAAAACTGAGAACTCCTATATTTTGTCAATTTTCAAAGAGCTACTAGCCACCATGTTGGATTTAAACTTCCAAATTCATCTATCTATATAGGAGGGAACAGAGTGAAACCTAAAAATATAAACTGCTATTGTAAATGAACGCTTCAACCTAGAAGAACAAAATTTGGTGAGCCAGGTGGGATCTGTGTACTTGTCAATACCAGCACGTATCAGCAACATTGGGAGAAGAAATATTTGCTGGTATTTTGGGAACTCGTAATTTCTTGGAAACTTGGCAACCCCTTTCAATGAAAGTGCTTTTCCACAGTCTCTGCTTAGGGCTACATGAAGCGGAAACAAATCATAGAGACAAAACTGAGAACTCCTTTATTTTCTCAAGTTACAAAAAGCTACTAAAAACCATTTTGGATTTATATTTCCAAAATCATCTATCTATATAGGAGAGAACAGAGGGAACCTAAAAATATAAACTGCTACTGTCAATGAATGCTTCAACCTAGAAGAACAAATTTTGGTGAGTCAAGTGGGATTCGTGTACCGATCATTACCACCAAGTATCATCAAGATTGGGTGAAAAAATATTTGCTGGTATTTCGGAAAGTCGTTATTTCTTAGAAACTTGGCAAGCATTCTCAATGAAATTGCTTTTCCACAGTCTGTGTCTAGGGCTACTTGAAGAGGAAACAAACCATAGAGACAAAACTGAGAACTCCTTTATTTTGTTAAGTTTCAAAGAGCTACTACAAACCATGTTGGATTTAGAGTTCCAAATTCATCTATCTATATAGGAGAGAACAGAGGGAAACCTAAATATTAAAACTGCTACTGTAGACGAACGCTTCAACCTAGAAGAACAAAATTTGGTGAGCCAAGTGGGATTTGTAGAGTGATTATTACCACCAAGTATCATGAAGATTGGGTGAAAAAATATTTGCTGGTATTTTGGAAACTCGTTATTTCTTAGAAGCTTGGCAACCCCTCTCAATGAAAATGCTTTTCCACAGTCTCTGCTTAGGGCTACTTGAAGCGGAAACAAATCATAGAGAAAAAACTGAGAATTCCTTTATTTTGTCAATTTTCAAAGAGCTACTACAAACCATGTTGGATTTAGAGTTCCAAATTCATCATTTATATAGGAGAGAACAGAGTGAAACCTAAAAATAAAAACTGCTACTGGAATCGAACACTTCAACCTAGAAGAACAAAATTTGGTGAGCCAAGTGGGATTTGTGTAGTGATCATTACCACCAAGTATCATGAAGATTGGGTGAAAAAAAATTTGCTGGTATTTCGGAAACTCGTTATTTCTTAGAAGCTTGGCAACCCCTCTCAATGAAAGTGCTTTTCCACAGTCTCTGCCTTGGGCTACTTGAAGCGGAAACAAATCATAGAGACAAAACTGAAAACTCCTTTATTTTGTCAATTTTCAAAGAGCTACTACAAACCATGTTGAATTTAGAATTCCATATTCATCATCTTTATAGGAGAGAACAGAGTGAACCCTAAAAATAAAAACTGCTACTGTAAACGAACGCTTCAACCTAGAAGAAGAAAATTTGGTGAGCCAAGTGGGATTTGTGTACTGATCATTACCACCAAGTATCATCAAGATTGGGTGAATAAATCTTTGCTGTTATTTCGGAAACTCGTTATTTCTTAGAAGCTTGGCATCCACTCTCAATGAAAGTGCTTTTCCACAATCCGTGCCTATGGCTACATTTAGAGGAAACAAACCATAGAGAGAAAACTGAGAACTCCTTTATTTTGTCAAGTTTCAAAGAGCTACTACAAACCATGTTGGATTTAGAGTTCCGAATTCATCTATCTATATAGGAGAGAACAGAGTGAAAACTAAAAATAAAAACTTCTACTGTAAATGAACGCTTCAACCTAGAAGAAAAAAATTTGGTGAGCCAAGTGGGATTTGTGTTGTGATCATTACCACCAAGTATCATGAAGATTGGGTGAAAATATATTTGCTGGTATTTCGGAAACTCGTTATTTCTTAGAAGCTTGGCAACCCCTCTCAATGAAAGTGCTTCTCCACAGTCTCTGCTTATGGCTACTTGAAGCGGAAACAAATCATGGAGACAAAACTGAGAACTCCTTTATTTTGTCAATTTTCAAAGAGCTACTACAAACCATGTTGGATTTAGAGTTCAAAATTCATCATCTATATAGGAGAGAACAGAGTGAAACCTAAAAATAAAAACTGCTACTGTAAACGAACGCTTCAACCTAGAAGAACAAAATTTGGATAGCCACGTGGGATCTGTGTACTTGTCATTACCACCACGTATCACCAACCTTGGTTCAAAAAATATTTGCTGGTATTTCGGAAACTCGTAATTTCTTGGAAGCTTGGCAACCCCTTTCAATGAAAGTGCTTATCCACAGTCTCTGCTTAGGGCTACATGAAGCGGAAACAAATCATAGAGAAAAAACTGAGAACTCCTTTATTTTGTCAAGTTTCAAAAAGCTTTATGCACCATTTTGGATTTATAGTTCCAAATTCATCTATCTGTATAGTTGAGAACAGAGGGAACCTAAAAATATTAACTGCCACTGTAAACGAATGCTTCAACCTAGAAGAACAAAATTTGGTGAGTCAAGTAGAACTTGTGTACCGATTATTACCACCAAGTGTCATCAAGATTGGGTGACAAAATATTTGCTGGTATTTTGGAAACTCGTTATTTCTTAGAAGTTTGGCAACCCCTCTAAATAAAAGGGCTTTTCCACAGTATGTGCCTTGGGCTACTTGAAGAGGAATCAAACCATAGAGACAAAACAGAGAACTCCATTATTTTGTCAAGTTTCAAAGAGCTACTATAAACCATATTGTATTTAGAGTTCCAATTTCATCTATCTATATAAGAGAGAACAAAGTGAAACCTAAAAATAAAAACTGCTACTGTAAATTAACGCTTCAACCTAAAAGATCCAAATTTGGTGACCCAAGTGGGATTTGTGAACTGATCATTACAACCAAGTATCGTCAAGATAGGGTGAAAAAATATTTGCTGGTATTTCAAATACTCGTTATTTCTTAGAAGCTTGGCAACCCCTCTCAATGAAAGTGCTTTTCCACAGTCTCTGCTTAGGGCTACATGAAGCGGAAACAAATCATAGAGAAATATCTGAGAACTCCTTTATTTTGTCAAGTTTCAAAGAGCTATTACACACCATGTTTTATTTAGAGTTCCAAATTCATCTATCTATATAGGAGAGAAAGTGGGAACCTAAAAATATAAACTACTACTGTAAACGAACGCTTCAACCTAGAAGAACAAAATTTGGTGAGTCAAGTGGGATTTGTGTACCGATCATTACCACCAAGTATCATCAAGATTGGGTGAAAAAATATTTGCTGGCATTTCAGAAACTCGTTATTTCTTAGAAGCTTGGCAACATCTCTCAATGAATGTGCTTTTCCAAAGTCTGTGCCTAGGGCTACTTGAAGAGGAAACAAACCATAGAGACAAAACTGAGAACTCCTTTATTTTGTTAAGTTTCAAAGAGCTACTACAAACCATGTTGGATTTAGAGTTCCAAATTCATCTATCAATATAGGAGAGAAGAGAAGGAAACCTAAATATTAAAACTGCTACTGTAGACGAACGCTTCAACCTAGAAGAACAAAATTTGCTGAGCCAAGTGGGATTTGTGTACCGATCTCTACCACCAAGTATCATCAAGATTGTGTGAAAAAATATTTGCTGGTATTTTGGAAAGTCGTTATTTCTTAGAAGCTTGACAACCCCTCTCAATGAAAGTGCTTTTCCACAATCTGTGCCTAGGGCTACTTGAAGAGGAAACAAACCATAGAGACAAAACTGAGAACTCCTTAATTTTGTCAATTTTCAAAGAGCTACTAGCCACCATGTTGGATTTAAACTTCCAAATTCATCTATCTATATAGGAGGGAACAGAGTGAAACCTGAAATTATAAACTGCTATTGTAAATGAACGCTTCAACCCTGAAGAACAAAATTTCGTGAGCCAAGTGGGATCTGTTTACTTGTCATTACCACCACGTATCACCAACATTGGGTGAATAAATATTTGCTGGTATTTTGGGAACTCGTAATTTCTTGGAAGTTTAGCAACCCCGTTCAATGATAGTGCTTTTCCACAGTCTCTGCTTAGGGCTACATGAAGCGGAACCGAATCAAAGAGACAAAACTGAGAACTCCTTTATTTTGTCAAGTTTCAAGTGCTACTACAAACCATGTTGGATTTAGAGTTCCAAAATCATCTATCTATATAGGAGAGAACAGAGGGAACCTAAAAATATAAACTGCTACTGTAAACGAATGCTTCAACCGAGAAGAACAAAATTTGGTGAGCCAAGAGGGATTTGTGTACTTGTCATTACCACCACGTATCATCAATTGGGTGAAAAAATATTTGCTGGTATTTCGGAAACTCGTTATTCCTTGGAAGCTTGGCAACCCCTATCAATGAAAGTGCTTTTCCAAAGTCACTGCTTAGGGCTAAATGAAGCGGAAACACATCATGGAGACAAAACTGAGAACTCCTTTATTTTGTCAAGTTTCAAAGAGCTATTGCACACCATTTTGGATTTAGAGTTCCAAATTCATCTATCTGTATAGGAGAGAACAGAGAGAACCTAAATATATGAACTGCTATTGTAAACGAACGCTTCAACCTAGAAAAACAAAATTTGGTGAGCCAAGTGGGATCTGTGTACTTGTCATTACCACCACGTATCACCAACATTGGGTGAAAAAATATTTGCTGGTATTTCGGAAACTCGTAATTTCTTTGAAACTTTGCAACCCCTTTCAATGAAAGTGCTTTTCCACAGTCTCTGCTTAGGGCACAGGAAGCAAAAACAAATCATAGAGACAAAACTGAGAACTCCTTTATTTTGTCAAGTTTCAAGAGCTACTACAAACCATGTTGGATTTAGAGTTCCAAAATCATCTATCTATATAGGAGAGGACAGAGGGAACCTAAAAATATAAACTGCTACTGTAAACGAATGCTTCAACCACAAAGAACAAAACTTGGTGAGTCAAATGGGATTTGTGAACCGATCATTACCACCAAGTATCATCAAGATTGGGTGACAAAATATTTGCTGGTAATTCGGAAACTCGTTATTTCTTAGAAGCTTGGTAATCCCTCTCAATGGAAGTGCTTTTCCACAGTCTGTGCCTAGGGCTACTTGAAGAGGAAACAAACCATAGAGACAAAACTGAGAACTCCTTTATTTTCTCAAGTTTCAAAGTGCTACAACAAACCATGTTGGATTTAGAGTTCCAAATTCATCTATCTATATAGGAGAGAACAGAGTGAAACCTAAAAATAAAAACTGCTCCAATAAACGAACGCTTCCACCTAAAAGAAGAAAATTTGGTGAGCCAAGTGGGATTTGTGTACTGATCATTACCACCAACTATCATAAAGATTGGGTGAAAAAATATTCGCTGGTATTTCGGAAACTCCTTCTTTCTTAGAAGCTTGGAAACACCTCTCAAAGAAAGTGCTTTTTCACAGTCTGTGCATAGGGTTACTTGAAGAGTAAACAAACCATAGAGACAAAACTGAGAACTCCTTTATTTTCTCAAGTTTCAAAGTGCTACAACAAACCATGTTGGATTTAGAGTTCCAAATTCATCTATCTATATAGGAGAGAACAGTTTGAAACCTAAATATAAAAACTGCTACTGTAGACGTACGTTTAATCCTAGAAGAACAAAATTTGGTGAGCCAAGTGGGATTTGTATACTGATCATTGCCACCAAGTATCATCAAGTTTGGGTTAAAAAAATATTTGCTGGTATTTCGGAAACTCGTTAATTCTTAGAAGCTTGGCAACCCCTCTCAATGAAAGTGCTTTTCCACAGTCTGTTCCTAGACATACATGAAGGGGAAACAAACCATAGAGACTAAACTGAGAACTCCTTTATTTTGGCAAGTTTCAAAGAGCTACTACAAACCATTTTGGATTTAGAGTTACAAATTCATCTATCAATATATTAGAGACCAGAGTGAAACCTAAATATAAAAACTGCTACTGTAGACGAACGCTTCAACCTAGAAGAACAAAATTTGGTAAGCCAAGTGGGATTTGTGTCCTGATCATTACCACCAACTATCATAAAGATTGGGTGAAAAAATATTTGCTGGTATTTCGGAAACTCGTTACTTCTTAGAAGCTTGGAAACCCCTCTCAATGAAAGTGCTTTTCCACAGTCTGTTCCTAGAGATACTTGAAGAGGAAACAAACCAGAGAAACAAAACTGAGAACTCCTTTATTTTGTCAAGTTTCAAAGAGCTACTACAAACCATGTTGGATTTAGAGTTCCAAATTCATCTATCTATATAGGAGAGAACAGAGTGAATCCTAAAAATAAAAACTGCTCCAGTAAAGGAACGCTTCCACCTAGAAGAAGAAAATTTGGTGAGCCAAGTGGGATTTGTGTACTGATTTTTGCCAGCAAGTGTCATCAAGATTGGGTTAAAAAAATATTTGCTGGTATTTTGGAAACTCGTTATTTCTTAGAAGCTTGGCATCCCCTCTCAATTGAAGGGCTTTTCCACAATCAGTTCCTAGACATACATTAAGAGGAAAGAAACTATAGAGACTAAACTGAGAACTCCTTTATTTTGGCAAGTTTCAAAGAGCTGCTACAAACCATTTTGGATTTAGAGTTCCAAATTCATCTATCAATATAGTAGAGAACAGGGTGAAACCTAAATATAAAAACTGCTACTGTAGTCGAACACTTCAACCTAGAAGAAGAAAATTTGGTGAGCCAAGTGGAATTTGTGTACTGATCATTACTACCAACTGTCATAAAGATTTGGGTGAAAAAATTTTGCTGGCATATCGGAAACTCGCTATTTCTTAGAAGCTTGGTAACACCTCTCAATGAAAGTGCTTTTCCACAGTCTGTGCGTAGGGCTACTTGAAGAGGAAAGAAACCATAGAGACAAAACTGAGAACTACTTTATTTTGTCAAGTTTCAAAGAGCTACTACAAGCAATGTTGGATTTAGAGTTACAAATTCAGATATCTATATAGGAGAGAACAGAGTGAAACCTAAATATAAAAACTGCTACTGTAGACGTACGTGTAATCCTAGAAGAACAAAATTTGGTGAGCCAAGTGGGATTTGTGTACTGATCATTGCCACCAAGTATCATCAAGTTTGGGTTAAAAAAATATTTGCTGGTATTTCGGAAACTCGTTAATTCTTAGAAGCTTGGCAACCCCTCTCAATGAAAGTGCTTCTCCACAGTCTCTGCTTATGGCTACTTGAAGCGTAAACAAATCATGGAGACAAAACTGAGAACTCCTTTATTTTGTCAATTTTCAAAGAGCTACTACAAACCATGTTGGATTTAGAGTTCAAAATTCATCATCTATATAGGAGAGAACAGAGTGAAACCTAAAAATAAAAACTGCTACTGTAAACGAACGCTTCAACCTAGAAGAACAAAATTTGGATAGCCACGTGGGATCTGTGTACTTGTCATTACCACCACGTATCACCAACATTGGTTCAAAAAATATTTGCTGGTATTTCGGAAACTCGTAATTTCTTGGAAGCTTGGCAACCCCTTTCAATGAAAGTGCTTATCCACAGTCTCTGCTTAGGGCTACATGAAGCGGAAACAAATCATAGAGAAAAAACTGAGAACTCCTTTATTTTGTCAAGTTTCAAAAAGCTTTATGCACCATTTTGGATTTATAGTTCCAAATTCATCTATCTGTATAGTTGAGAACAGAGGGAACCTAAAAATATTAACTGCCACTGTAAACGAATGCTTCAACCTAGAAGAACAAAATTTGGTGAGTCAAGTAGAACTTGTGTACCGATTATTACCACCAAGTGTCATCAAGATTGGGTGACAAAATATTTGCTGGTATTTTGGAAACTCGTTATTTCTTAGAAGTTTGGCAACCCCTCTAAATAAAAGGGCTTTTCCACAGTATGTGCCTTGGGCTACTTGAAGAGGAATCAAACCATAGAGACAAAACAGAGAACTCCATTATTTTGTCAAGTTTCAAAGAGCTACTATAAACCATATTGTATTTAGAGTTCCAATTTCATCTATCTATATAAGAGAGAACAAAGTGAAACCTAAAAATAAAAACTGCTACTGTAAATTAACGCTTCAACCTAAAAGATCCAAATTTGGTGACCCAAGTGGGATTTGTGAACTGATCATTACAACCAAGTATCGTCAAGATAGGGTGAAAAAATATTTGCTGGTATTTCAAATACTCGTTATTTCTTAGAAGCTTGGCAACCCCTCTCAATGAAAGTGCTTTTCCACAGTCTCTGCTTAGGGCTACATGAAGCGGAAACAAATCATAGAGAAATATCTGAGAACTCCTTTATTTTGTCAAGTTTCAAAGAGCTATTACACACCATGTTTTATTTAGAGTTCCAAATTCATCTATCTATATAGGAGAGAAAGTGGGAACCTAAAAATATAAACTACTACTGTAAACGAACGCTTCAACCTAGAAGAACAAAATTTGGTGAGTCAAGTGGGATTTGTGTACCGATCATTACCACCAAGTATCATCAAGATTGGGTGAAAAAATATTTGCTGGCATTTCAGAAACTCGTTATTTCTTAGAAGCTTGGCAACATCTCTCAATGAAAGTGCTTTTCCAAAGTCTGTGCCTAGGGCTACTTGAAGAGGAAACAAACCATAGAGACAAAACTGAGAACTCCTTTATTTTGTTAAGTTTCAAAGAGCTACTACAAACCATGTTGGATTTAGAGTTCCAAATTCATCTATCAATATAGGAGAGAACAGAAGGAAACCTAAATATTAAAACTGCTACTGTAGACGAACGCTTCAACCTAGAAGAACAAAATTTGCTGAGCCAAGTGGGATTTGTGTACCGATCTCTACCACCAAGTATCATCAAGATTGTGTGAAAAAATATTTGCTGGTATTTTGGAAAGTCGTTATTTCTTAGAAGCTTGACAACCCCTCTCAATGAAAGTGCTTTTCCACAATCTGTGCCTAGGGCTTCTTGAAGAGGAAACAAACCATAGAGACAAAACTGAGAACTCCTTAATTTTGTCAATTTTCAAAGAGCTACTAGCCACCATGTTGGATTTAAACTTCCAAATTCATCTATCTATATAGGAGGGAACAGAGTGAAACCTGAAATTATAAACTGCTATTGTAAATGAACGCTTCAACCCTGAAGAACAAAATTTCGTGAGCCAAGTGGGATCTGTTTACTTGTCATTACCACCACGTATCACCAACATTGGGTGAATAAATATTTGCTGGTATTTTGGGAACTCGTAATTTCTTGGAAGTTTAGCAACCCCGTTCAATGATAGTGCTTTTCCACAGTCTCTGCTTAGGGCTACATGAAGCGGAACCGAATCATAGAGACAAAACTGAGAACTCCTTTATTTTGTCAAGTTTCAAGTGCTACTACAAACCATGTTGGATTTAGAGTTCCAAAATCATCTATCTATATAGGAGAGAACAGAGGGAACCTAAAAATATAAACTGCTACTGTAAACGAACGCTTCAACCGAGAAGAACAAAATTTGGTGAGCCAAGAGGGATTTGTGTACTTGTCATTACCACCACGTATCATCAATTGGGTGAAAAAATATTTGCTGGTATTTCGGAAACTCGTTATTCCTTGGAAGCTTGGCAACCCCTATCAATGAAAGTGCTTTTCCAAAGTCACTGCTTAGGGCTAAATGAAGCGGAAACACATCATGGAGACAAAACTGAGAACTCCTTTATTTTGTCAAGTTTCAAAGAGCTATTGCACACCATTTTGGATTTAGAGTTCCAAATTCATCTATCTGTATAGGAGAGAACAGAGAGAACCTAAATATATGAACTGCTATTGTAAACGAACGCTTCAACCTAGAAAAACAAAATTTGGTGAGCCAAGTGGGATCTGTGTACTTGTCATTACCACCAGGTATCACCAACATTGGGTGAAAAAATATTTGCTGGTATTTCGGAAACTCGTAATTTCTTGAAACTTTGCAACCCCTTTCAATGAAAGTGCTTTTCCACAGTCTCTGCTTAGGGCACAGGAAGCAAAAACAAATCATAGAGACAAAACTGAGAACTCCTTTATTTTGTCAAGTTTCAAGAGCTACTACAAACCATGTTGGATTTAGAGTTCCAAAATCATCTATCTATATAGGAGAGGACAGAGGGAACCTAAAAATATAAACTGCTACTGTAAACGAATGCTTCAACCACAAAGAACAAAACTTGGTGAGTCAAATGGGATTTGTGAACCGATCATTACCACCAAGTATCATCAAGATTGGGTGACAAAATATTTGCTGGTAATTCGGAAACTCGTTATTTCTTAGAAGCTTGGTAATCCCTCTCAATGGAAGTGCTTTTCCACAGTCTGTGCCTAGGGCTACTTGAAGAGGAAACAAACCATAGAGACAAAACTGAGAACTCCTTTATTTTCTCAAGTTTCAAAGTGCTACAACAAACCATGTTGGATTTAGAGTTCCAAATTCATCTATCTATATAGGAGAGAACAGAGTGAAACCTAAAAATAAAAACTGCTCCAATAAACGAACGCTTCCACCTAAAAGAAGAAAATTTGGTGAGCCAAGTGGGATTTGTGTACTGATCATTACCACCAACTATCATAAAGATTGGGTGAAAAAATATTCGCTGGTATTTCGGAAACTCCTTCTTTCTTAGAAGCTTGGAAACACCTCTCAAAGAAAGTGCTTTTTCACAGTCTGTGCATAGGGTTACTTGAAGAGTAAACAAACCATAGAGACAAAACTGAGAACTCCTTTATTTTCTCAAGTTTCAAAGTGCTACAACAAACCATGTTGGATTTAGAGTTCCAAATTCATCTATCTATATAGGAGAGAACAGTTTGAAACCTAAATATAAAAACTGCTACTGTAGACGTACGTTTAATCCTAGAAGAACAAAATTTGGTGAGCCAAGTGGGATTTGTATACTGATCATTGCCACCAAGTATCATCAAGTTTGGGTTAAAAAAATATTTGCTGGTATTTCGGAAACTCGTTAATTCTTAGAAGCTTGGCAACCCCTCTCAATGAAAGTGCTTTTCCACAGTCTGTTCCTAGACATACATGAAGGGGAAACAAACCATAGAGACTAAACTGAGAACTCCTTTATTTTGGCAAGTTTCAAAGAGCTACTACAAACCATTTTGGATTTAGAGTTACAAATTCATCTATCAATATATTAGAGACCAGAGTGAAACCTAAATATAAAAACTGCTACTGTAGACGAACGCTTCAACCTAGAAGAACAAAATTTGGTAAGCCAAGTGGGATTTGTGTCCTGATCATTACCACCAACTATCATAAAGATTGGGTGAAAAAATATTTGCTGGTATTTCGGAAACTCCTTCTTTCTTAGAAGCTTGGAAACACCTCTCAAAGAAAGTGCTTTTTCACAGTCTGTGCATAGGGTTACTTGAAGAGTAAACAAACCATAGAGACAAAACTGAGAACTCCTTTATTTTCTCAAGTTTCAAAGTGCTACAACAAACCATGTTGGATTTAGAGTTCCAAATTCATCTATCTATATAGGAGAGAACAGTTTGAAACCTAAATATAAAAACTGCTACTGTAGACGTACGTTTAATCCTAGAAGAACAAAATTTGGTGAGCCAAGTGGGATTTGTATACTGATCATTGCCACCAAGTATCATCAAGTTTGGGTTAAAAAAATATTTGCTGGTATTTCGGAAACTCGTTAATTCTTAGAAGCTTGGCAACCCCTCTCAATGAAAGTGCTTTTCCACAGTCTGTTCCTAGACATACATGAAGGGGAAACAAACCATAGAGACTAAACTGAGAACTCCTTTGTTTTGGCAAGTTTCAAAGAGCTACTACAAACCATTTTGGATTTAGAGTTACAAATTCATCTATCAATATATTAGAGACCAGAGTGAAACCTAAATATAAAAACTGCTACTGTAGACGAACGCTTCAACCTAGAAGAACAAAATTTGGTAAGCCAAGTGGGATTTGTGTCCTGATCATTACCACCAACTATCATAAAGATTCGGTGAAAAAATATTTGCTGTTATTTCGGAAACTCGTTACTTCTTAGAAGCTTGGAAACCCCTCTCAATGAAAGTGCTTTTCCACAGTCTGTTCCTAGAGATACTTGAAGAGGAAACAAACCAGAGAAACAAAACTGAGAACTCCTTTATTTTGTCAAGTTTCAAAGAGCTACTACAAACCATGTTGGATTTAGAGTTCCAAATTCATCTATCTATATAGGAGAGAACAGAGTGAAACCTAAAAATAAAAACTGCTCCAGTAAAGGAACGCTTCCACCTAGAAGAAGAAAATTTGCTGAGCCAAGTGGGATTTGTGTACTGAATTTTGCCAGCAAGTGTCATCAAGATTGGGTTAAAAAAATATTTGCTGGTATTTTGGAAACTCGTTATTTCTTAGAAGCTTGGCATCCCCTCTCAATTGAAGGGCTTTTCCACAATCAGTTCCTAGACATACATTAAGAGGAAAGAAACTATAGAGACTAAACTGAGAACTCCTTTATTTTGGCAAGTTTCAAAGAGCTGCTACAAACCATTTTGGATTTAGAGTTCCAAATTCATCTATCAATATAGTAGAGAACAGAGTGAAACCTAAATATAAAAACTGCTACTGTAGTCGAACACTTCAACCTAGAAGAAGAAAATTTGGTGAGCCAAGTGGAATTTGTGTACTGATCATTACTACCAACTGTCATAAAGATTTGGGTGAAAAAATTTTGCTGGCATATCGGAAACTCGCTATTTCTTAGAAGCTTGGTAACACCTCTCAATGAAAGTGCTTTTCCACAGTCTGTGCGTAGGGCTACTTGAAGAGGAAAGAAACCATAGAGACAAAACTGAGAACTACTTTATTTTGTCAAGTTTCAAAGAGCTACTACAAGCAATGTTGGATTTAGAGTTACAAATTCAGATATCTATATAGGAGAGAACAGAGTGAAACCTAAATATAAAAACTGCTACTGTAGACGTACGTATAATCCTAGAAGAACAAAATTTGGTGAGCCAAGTGGGATTTGTGTACTGATCATTGCCACCAAGTATCATCAAGTTTGGGTTAAAAAAATATTTGCTGGTATTTCGGAAACTCGTTAATTCTTAGAAGCTTGGCAACCCCTCTCAATGAAAGTGCTTTTCCACAGTCTGTTCCTAGACATACATGAAGGGGAAACAAACCATAGAGACTAAACTGAGAACTCCTTTATTTTGGCAAGTTTCAAAGAGCTACTACAAACCATTTTGGATTTAGAGTTACAAATTCATCTATCAATATATTAGAGACCAGAGTGAAACCTAAATATAAAAACTGCTACTGTAGACAAACGCTTCAACCTAGAAGAACAAAATTTGGTAAGCCAAGTGGGATTTGTGTACTGATCATTACCACCAACTATCATAAAGATTGGGTGAAAAAATATTTGCTGGTATTTCGGAAACTCGTTATTTCTTAGAAGCTTGGCAACACCTCTCAATGAAAGTGCTTTTTCACAGTCTGTGCATCAGGCTACTTGAAGAGTAAACAAACCATAGAGACAAAACTGAGAACTCCTATATTTTGTCAATTTTCAAAGAGCTACTAGCCACCATGTTGGATTTAAACTTCCAAATTCATCTATCTATATAGGAGGGAACAGAGTGAAACCTAAAATTAAAAACTGCTATTCTAAATGAACGCTTCAACCTAGAAGAACAAAAAATTTCGTGAGCCAAGTGGGATCTGTTTACTTGTCATTACCACCACGTATCACCAACATTGGGTGAAAAAATATTTGCTCTTATTTTGGGAACTCGTAATTTCTTGGAAGCTTAGCAACCCCTTTAAATGAAAGTGCTTTTCCACAGTCTCTGCTTCGGGCTACATGAAGCGGAACCAAATCATAGAGACAAAACTGAGAACTCCTTTATTTTGTCAAGTTTCAAGTGCTACCACAAACCATGTTGGATTTAGAGTTCCAAAATCATCTATCTATATAGGAGAGAACAGAGGGAACCTAAAAATATAAACTGCTACTGTAAACGAACGCTTCAACCTAAAGAACAAAATTTGGTGAGCCAAGTGGGATTTGTGTACTTGTCATTACCATCACGTATCATCAACATTGGGTGAAAAAATATTTGCTGGTATTTCGGAAACTCGTTATTCCTTGGAAGCTTGGCAACCCCTATCAATGAAAGTGCTTTTCCATAGTCTCTGCTTAGGGCTACATGAAGCGGAAACACATCATGGAGACAAAACTGAGAACTCCTTTATTTTGTCAAGTTTCAAAGAGCTATTGCACATAATTTTGGATTTAGAGTTCCAAATTCATCTATCTATAAATGAGAGAACAGAGAGAACCTAAATATATGAACTGCTATTGTAAACAAACGCTTCAACCTAGAAGAACAAAATTTGCTGAGCCAAGTGGGATTTGTGTACCGATCTCTACCACCAAGTATCATCCAGATTGTGTGAAAAAATATTTGCTGGTATTTCGGAAAGTCGTTATTTCTTAGAAGCTTGACAACCCCTCTCAATGAAAGTGCTTTTCCACAATCTGTGCCTAGGGCTACTTGAAGAGGAAACAAACCATAGAGACAAAACTGAGAACTCCTATATTTTGTCAATTTTCAAAGAGCTACTAGCCACCATGTTGGATTTAAACTTCCAAATTCATCTATCTATATAGGAGGGAACAGAGTGAAACCTGAAAATATAAACTGCTATTGTAAATGAACGCTTCAACCCTGAAGAACAAAATTTCGTGAGCCAAGTGGGATCTGTGTACTTGTCATTACCACCACGTATCACCAACATTGGGTGAATAAATATTTGCTGGTATTTTGGGAACTCGTAATTTCTTGGAATTTTAGCAAAGCCTTTCAATGATAGTGCTATTCCACAGTCTCTGCTTAGGGCTACATGAAGCGGAACCAAATCATAGAGACAAAACTGAGAACTCCTTTATTTTGTCAAGTTTCAAGTGCTACTACAAACCATGTTGGATTTAGAGTTCCAAAATCATCTATCTATATAGGAGAGAACAGAGGGAACCTAAAAATATAAACTGCTACTGTAAACGAACGCTTCAACCCAGAAGAACAAAATTTGGTGAGCCAAGAGGGATTTGTGTACTTGTCATTACCACCACGTATCATCAATTGGGTGAAAAAATATTTGCTGGTATTTCGGAAACTCGTTATTCCTTGGAAGCTTGGCAACCCTATCAATGAAAGTGTTTTCCAAAGTCTCTGCTTAGGGATAAATGAAGCGGAAACACATCATGGAGACAAAACTGAGAATTCCTTTACTTTGTCAAGTTTCAAAGAGCTATTGCACACCATTTTGGATTTAGAGTTCCAAAATCATCTACCTGTATAGAAGAGAACAGAGAGAACCTAAATATATGAACTGCTATTGTAAACGAACGCTTCAACCTAGAAAAACAAAATTTGGTGAGCCAAGTTGGATCTGTGTACTTGTCATTACCACCAGGTATCACCAACATTGGGTGAAAAAATATTTGCTGGTATTTCGGAAACTCGTAATTTCTTGGAAACTTGGCAACCCCTTTCAATGAAAGTGCTTTTCCACAGTCTCTGCTTAGGGCACAGGAAGCAAAAACAAATCATAGAGACAAAACTGAGAACTCCTTTATTTTGTCAAGTTTCAAGAGCTACTACAAACCATGTTGGATTTAGAGTTCCAAAATCATCTATCTATATAGGAGAGGACAGAGGGAACCTAAAAATATAAACTGCTACTGTAAACGAACGCTTCCACCACAAAGAACAAAACTTGGTGAGTCAAGGGGGATTTGTGAACCGATCATTACCACCAAGTATCATCAAGATTGGGTGACAAAATATTTGCTGGTAATTCGGAAACTCGTTATTTCTTAGAAGCTTGGTAATCCCTCTCAATGGAAGTGCTTTTCCACAGTCTATGCCTAGGGCTACTTGAAGAGGAACCAAACCATAGAGACAAAACTGAGAACTCCTTTATTTTGTCAAGTTTCAAAGAGCTACAACAAACCATGTTGGATTTAGAGTTCCAAATTCATCTATCTATATAGGAGAGAACAGAGTGAAACCTAAAAATAAAAACTGCTAATGTAAACGAACGCTTCCACCTAAAAGAAGAAAATTTGGTGAGCCAAGTGGGATTTGTGTACTGATCATTACCACCAACTATCATAAAGATTGGGTGAAAAAATATTTGCTGGTATTTCGGAAACTCCTTCTTTCTTAGAAGCTTGGCAACACCTCTCAATGAAAGTGCTTTTTCACAGTCTGTGCATAGGGTTACTTGAAGAGTAAACAAACCATAGAGACAAAACTGAGAACTCCTTTATTTTGTCAAGTTTCAAAGACCTACTACAAACCATGTTGGATTTAGAATTCCAAATTCATCTATCTATATAGGAGAGAACAGTGTGAAACCTAAATATAAAAACTGCTACTGTAGACGTACGTATAATCCTAGAAGAACAAAATTTGGTGAGCCAAGTGGGATTTGTGTACTGATCATTGCCACCAAGTATCATCAAGTTTGGGTTAAAAAAATATTTGCTGGTATTTCGGAAACTCGTTAATTCTTAGAAGCTTGGCAACCCCTCTCAATGAAAGTGCTTTTCCACAGTCTGTTCCTAGACATACATGAAGGGGAAACAAACCATAGAGACTAAACTGAGAACTCCTTTATTTTGGCAAGTTTCAAAGAGCTACTACAAACCATTTTGGATTTAGAGTTACAAATTCATCTATCAATATATTAGAGACCAGAGTGAAACCTAAATATAAAAACTGCTACTGTAGACGAACGCTTCAACCTAGAAGAACAAAATTTGGTAAGCCAAGTGGGATTTGTGTACTGATCATTACCACCAACTATCATAAAGATTGGGTGAAAAAATATTTGCTGGTATTTCGGAAACTCGTTATTTCTTAGAAGCTTGGCAACACCTCTCAATGAAAGTGCTTTTTCACAGTCTGTGCATCAGGCTACTTGAAGAGTAAACAAACCATAGAGACAAAACTGAGAACTCCTATATTTTGTCAATTTTCAAAGAGCTACTAGCCACCATGTTGGATTTAAACTTCCAAATTCATCTATCTATATAGGAGGGAACAGAGTGAAACCTAAAATTAAAAACTGCTATTCTAAATGAACGCTTCAACCTAGAAGAAAAAAAAATTTCGTGAGCCAAGTGGGATCTGTTTACTTGTCATTACCACCACGTATCACCAACATTGGGTGAAAAAATATTTGCTCTTATTTTGGGAACTCGTAATTTCTTGGAAGCTTAGCAACCCCTTTAAATGAAAGTGCTTTTCCACAGTCTCTGCTTCGGGCTACATGAAGCGGAACCAAATCATAGAGACAAAACTGAGAACTCCTTTATTTTGTCAAGTTTCAAGTGCTACCACAAACCATGTTGGATTTAGAGTTCCAAAATCATCTATCTATATAGGAGAGAACAGAGGGAACCTAAAAATATAAACTGCTACTGTAAACGAACGCTTCAACCTAAAGAACAAAATTTGGTGAGCCAAGTGGGATTTGTGTACTTGTCATTTCCATCACGTATCATCAACATTGGGTGAAAAAATATTTGCTGGTATTTCGGAAACTCGTTATTCCTTGGAAGCTTGGCAACCCCTATCAATGAAAGTGCTTTTCCATAGTCTCTGCTTAGGGCTACATGAAGCGGAAACACATCATGGAGACAAAACTGAGAACTCCTTTATTTTGTCAAGTTTCAAAGAGCTATTGCACATAATTTTGGATTTAGAGTTCCAAATTCATCTATCTATAAATGAGAGAACAGAGAGAACCTAAATATATGAACTGCTATTGTAAACAAACGCTTCAACCTAGAAGAACAAAATTTGCTGAGCCAAGTGGGATTTGTGTACCGATCTCTACCACCAAGTATCATCCAGATTGTGTGAAAAAATATTTGCTGGTATTTCGGAAAGTCGTTATTTCTTAGAAGCTTGACAACCCCTCTCAATGAAAGTGCTTTTCCACAATCTGTGCCTAGGGCTACTTGAAGAGGAAACAAACCATAGAGACAAAACTGAGAACTCCTATATTTTGTCAATTTTCAAAGAGCTACTAGCCACCATGTTGGATTTAAACTTCCAAATTCATCTATCTATATAGGAGGGAACAGAGTGAAACCTGAAAATATAAACTGCTATTGTAAATGAACGCTTCAACCCTGAAGAACAAAATTTCGTGAGCCAAGTGGGATCTGTGTACTTGTCATTACCACCACGTATCACCAACATTGGGTGAATAAATATTTGCTGGTATTTTGGGAACTCGTAATTTCTTGGAATTTTAGCAACGCCTTTCAATGATAGTGCTTTTCCACAGTCTCTGCTTCGGGCTACATGAAGCGGAACCAAATCATAGAGACAAAACTGAGAACTCCTTTATTTTGTCAAGTTTCAAGTGCTACTACAAACCATGTTGGATTTAGAGTTCCAAAATCATCTATCTATATAGGAGAGAACAGAGGGAACCTAAAAATATAAACTGCTACTGTAAACGAACGCTTCAACCCAGAAGAACAAAATTTGGTGAGCCAAGAGGGATTTGTGTACTTGTCATTACCACCACGTATCATCAATTGGGTGAAAAAATATTTGCTGGTATTTCGGAAACTCGTTATTCCTTGGAAGCTTGGCAACCCCTATCAATGAAAGTGTTTTCCAAAGTCTCTGCTTAGGGATAAATGAAGCGGAAACACATCATGGAGACAAAACTGAGAATTCCTTTACTTTGTCAAGTTTCAAAGAGCTATTGCACACCATTTTGGATTTAGAGTTCCAAAATCATCTACCTGTATAGAAGAGAACAGAGAGAACCTAAATATATGAACTGCTATTGTAAACGAACGCTTCAACCTAGAAAAACAAAATTTGGTGAGCCAAGTTGGATCTGTGTACTTGTCATTACCACCAGGTATCACCAACATTGGGTGAAAAAATATTTGCTGGTATTTCGGAAACTCGTAATTTCTTGGAAACTTGGCAACCCCTTTCAATGAAAGTGCTTTTCCACAGTCTCTGCTTAGGGCACAGGAAGCAAAAACAAATCATAGAGACAAAACTGAGAACTCCTTTATTTTGTCAAGTTTCAAGAGCTACTACAAACCATGTTGGATTTAGAGTTCCAAAATCATCTATCTATATAGGAGAGGACAGAGGGAACCTAAAAATATAAACTGCTACTGTAAACGAACGCTTCCACCACAAAGAACAAAACTTGGTGAGTCAAGGGGGATTTGTGAACCGATCATTACCACCAAGTATCATCAAGATTGGGTGACAAAATATTTGCTGGTAATTCGGAAACTCGTTATTTCTTAGAAGCTTGGTAATCCCTCTCAATGGAAGTGCTTTTCCACAGTCTATGCCTAGGGCTACTTGAAGAGGAACCAAACCATAGAGACAAAACTGAGAACTCCTTTATTTTGTCAATTTTCAAAGAGCTACAACAAACCATGTTGGATTTAGAGTTCCAAATTCATCTATCTATATAGGAGAGAACAGAGTGAAACCTAAAAATAAAAACTGCTCCTGTAAACGAACGCTTCCACCTAAAAGAAGAAAATTTGGTGAGCCAAGTGGGATTTGTGTACTGATCATTACCACCAACTATCATAAAGATTGGGTGAAAAAATATTTGCTGGTATTTCGGAAACTCCTTCTTTCTTAGAAGCTTGGCAACACCTCTCAATGAAAGTGCTTTTTCACAGTCTGTGCATAGGGTTACTTGAAGAGTAAACAAACCATAGAGACAAAACTGAGAACTCCTTTATTTTGTCAAGTTTCAAAGACCTACTACAAACCATGTTGGATTTAGAATTCCAAATTCATCTATCTATATAGGAGAGAACAGTGTGAAACCTAAATATAAAAACTGCTACTGTAGACGTACGTATAATCCTAGAAGAACAAAATTTGGTGAGCCAAGTGGGATTTGTGTACTGATCATTGCCACCAAGTATCATCAAGTTTGGGTTAAAAAAATATTTGCTGGTATTTCGGAAACTCGTTAATTCTTAGAAGCTTGGCAACCCCTCTCAATGAAAGTGCTTTTCCACAGTCTGTTCCTAGACATACATGAAGGGGAAACAAACCATAGAGACTAAACTGAGAACTCCTTTATTTTGGCAAGTTTCAAAGAGCTACTACAAACCATTTTGGATTTAGAGTTACAAATTCATATATCAATATATTAGAGACCAGAGTGAAACCCAAATATAAAAACTGCTACTGTAGACGAACGCTTCAACCTAGAAGAACAAAATTTGGTAAGCCAAGTGGGATTTGTGTACGGATCATTACCACCAACTATCATAAAGATTGGGTGAAAAAATATTTGCTGGTATTTCGGAAACTCGTTATTTCTTAGAAGCTTGGCAACACCTCTCAATGAAAGTGCTTTTTCACAGTCTGTGCATCATGCTACTTGAAGAGTAAACAAACCATAGAGACAAAACTGAGAACTCCTTTATTTTGTCAAGTTTCAAAGACCTACTACAAACCATGTTGGATTTAGAATTCCAAATTCATCTATCTATATAGGAGAGAACAGAGGGAAACCTAAATATAAAAACTGCTACTGTAGACGAACCCTTAAACCTAGAAGAACAAAATTTGTTGAGCCAAGTGGGATTTTTGTCCTGATCATTACCACCAATTATCATCAACATTAGGTGAAAAAATATTTGCTGTTATTTCGGAAACTGGTTATTTCATAGAAGCTTGGCAACCCCTCTCAATGAAAGTGCTTTTCCACAGTCTGTGCCGAGGGCTACTAGAAGAGGAAACAAACCATAGAGACTAAACTGAGAACTCCTTTATTTTGTCAAGTTTCAAAGACCTACTACAAACCATGTTGGATTTAGAGTTCCAAATTCATCTATCTATATAGGAGAGAACAGTGTGAACCTAAATACAAAAACTGCTACTGTAGATGTACGTATAATCCTAGAAGAACAAAATTTGGTGAGCCAAGTGGGATTTGTGTACTGATCATTGCCTTCAAGTATCATCAAGTTTGGGTTAAAAAAATATTTGCTGGTATTTCGGAAACTCGTTATTTCTTAGAAGCTTGGCAACCCCTCTCAATGAAAGTGCTTTTCCACAGTCTGTTCCTAGACATACATGAAGGGGAAACAAACCATAGAGACTAAACTGAGAACTCCTTTATTTTGGCAAGTTTCAAAGAGCTACTACAAACCATTTTGGATTTAGAGTTACAAATTCATCTATCAATATATTAGAGACCAGAGTGAAACCTAAATATAAAAACTGCTACTGTAGACGAACGCTTCAACCTAGAAGAAGAAAATTTGGTGAGCCAAGTGGGATTTGTGTACTGATCATTGCCACCAAGTATCATCAAGATTGGGTTAAAAAAAACATTTGCTGGTATTTTGTAAACTCGTTATTTCTTAGAAGCTTGGCATCCCCTCTCAATTGAAGTGCTTTTCCACAATCTGTTCCTAGACATATATTAAGAGGAAACAAACCATAGAGACTAAACTGAAAACTCCTTTATTTTGTCAAGTTTCAAAGAGCTACTACAAACCATTTTGGATTTAGAGTTCCAAATTCATCTATCAATATAGTAGAGAACAGAGTGAAACCTAAATATAAAAACTGCTACTGTAGTCGAACACTTCAACCTAGAAGAACAAAATTTGGTGAGCCAAGTGGGATTTGTGTACTGATCATTACCACCAACTGTCATAAAGATTGGGTGAAACAATATTTGCTGGCATTTCCGAAACTCGCTATTTCTTAGAAGCTTGGCAACACCTCTCAATGAAAGTGCTTGTCCACAGTCTGTGCGTAGGGCTACTTGAAGAGGAAAGAAACCATAGAGACAAAACTGAGAACTACTTTATTTTGTCAAGTTTCAAAGAGCTACTACAAGCAATTTTTGGATTTAGAGTTCCAAATTCAGCTATCTATATAGAAGAGAACAGAGTGAAACCTAAGAATAAAAACTGCTACTGTAAAATAACGCTTCAACCTAGAAGAAAAAAATTTGGTGAGCCAATTGGGATTTGTATACTGATCCTTACCACCAAGTATCATCAAGATTAAGTGAAAAAATATTTGCTGGTTTTTCGGAAACTCGTTATTTCCTAGAAGCTTGGCAACCCCTTTCAATGAAAGAGCTTTTCTACAGTATCTGCTTAGGGCGACTTGAAGAGGAAAAAAACCATAGATACAAAACTGAGAACTCCGTTATTTGTCAAGTTTCAAAGACCTACTACACACCATGTTGGATTTAGGGTTCGAAATTCATCTATCTTTATAGAAGAGAACAGAGTGAAACCTAAATATAAAAACTGTTACTGTAGACGAAAAATTCAACCTAGAAAAACAAAGTTTGGTGAGCCAAGTGGAATTTGTGTACTTGTCATTACCACCACTTATCATCAAGTTTGGGTGAAAAAATATTTGCTGGTATTTCGGAAACTCGTAATTTCTTGGAAGCTTGGCAACTCCTTTCAATGAAAGTGCTTTTCCACAGTCTCTGCATAGGGCTACTTGAAGAGGAAACAAATCATAGAGACAAAACTGAGAACTACTATTTTTGTCATGTTTCAAGGAGCTACTACAAACCATGTTGGATTTAGAGTTCCAAATTTATCTATCTATATAGGAGAGAACATAGGGAAACATAAAAATATAAACTGCTACGGTAAACGAACACTTCAAACTAGAAGAACAAAATTTGGTGAGTCAAGTGGGATTTTTGTACCGATCATTACCACAAAGTATCATCAAGATTGGTTAAAAAATATTTGCTGGTATTTTGGAAACACCTAATTTCTTGTAAGCTTGGCAACCCATTTCAATGAAAGTGCTTTTCCACAGTCTGTGCCTGGGGCTACTTGAATAGGAAACAAACCATAGAGACAAAACTGAGAACTACTTTATTTTTTCAAGTTTCAAAGAGCTACTACAAACCATGTTGGATTTAGATTCCCAAATTCATCTGTCTATATAAGAGAGAACAGAGTGAAACCTAAATATAAAAACTGCTACTGTAGACGAGCACTTCAACCTAGAAGAACACAATTTGGTGAGCCAAGTGGGATTTGTGTACTTGTCATTACCACCACCTATCATCAAGATTGGGTGAAAACATATTTGCTGATATTTTGGAAAATCGTAATTTCTTGGAGGCTTGGCAACGCCTTTCAATGAAAGTGCTTTTCCGCAGTCTGTGCCTAGGGCTACTTGAAGAGGAAACAAACAATAGAGACAAAACTGAGAACTTTTTTATTTTGTCAAGTTTCAAAGAGGTACTACAAACCATGCTAAATTAAGAGTTCCAAATACAACTATCTATATAGGAGAGAAGAGAATGATGACTAAAAATAAAAACTGCTACTGTAAAAGAATGCTTCAACCTAGAGAAACAAAATTTGGTGAGTCAAGTGGGATTTTGTGTACTGATCATTACCACCAAGTATCATCACGATTGGGTGAAAGATATTTGCTGGTATTTCGGAAACTCATTATTTCTAAGAAGCTTGGCAACCCCTCTCAATGAAAGTGCTTTTCCACAGTCTGTGCCTAGGGCCACTTGAAGAGGAAATAAACAATAGAGACAAAACTGAGAACTCCTTTATTTAGTCAAGTTTCAAAGAGCTACTCAAACCATGTTGGATTTAGAGTTCCAAATTCATCTATCTATATAAGAGAGAAAAGAGTGATACCTACATATAAAAACTGCTACTGTAGACGAACGCTTCAACCTAGAAGAACAAAATTTGGTGAGCCAAGTGGGATTTCTGTACTTTTCATTACCACCACGTATCATCAAGATTGGGTCAAAAAATATTTGCTGGTATTTCGGAAACTCGTGATTTCTTGGAAGATTGGCAACCCCTTTCAATGAAATTGATTTTCCACAGTCTCTGCTTAGGGCTACTTGAAGAGGAAACAAATCCTAGAAACAAAACGGAGAACTCCTTTATTTTTTCATGTTTAAAAGAGGTACTAAAAACCATGTTTGATTTAGTGTTCCAAATTCATCTATCTATATAGGAGAGAGCAGAGTGAAACATAAATATAAAAATTGCTATTCTAGAGGAACGCCTCAAACTTGAAGTACAAAATTTGGGGAGCCAAGTGGGATTTGTGTACTGATCATTACCACCTAGTATCATCAAGATTGGGTGAAAAATATTTGCTGGTATTTCGGAAACTCATTATTTCTTAGAAGCTTGGCAACAACTCTCAATGAAAGTGCTTTTCCACAGTCTGTGCCTAGGGCTTCTTGAAGAGGAAAGAAAACATAGAGAAAAACTGAGAACTCCTTTATTTTGTCAAGTTTCAAAGAGCCACTACAAACCATGTTGGGTTTAGAGTTCCACATTCATCTATCTATATAGGTGAGAACAGAGTGAAACCAAAAAATAAAAACTGCTAGTGTAAACGAACGCTTCAACCTAGAAGAACAAAATGTGGTGAGCCAAGTGGGATTTGTGTACTAGTCACCACGTATCATCAAGATTGGATGAAAAAAAATTTGTGGTATTTCGGAAACTCGTAATTTCTTGGAAGCTTGGCAACCCCTTTCAATGAAGTTGCTTTTCCACAGTCTCTGCTTAGGGCTACTTGAAGAAGAAACAAATGATAGACACAAAACTGAAAATTCCTTTATTTTGTCAAGTTTCAAAGAGCTACTACAAACCATGTTGGATTTAGAGTTCCAAATTCATCTATCTATATAGGAGAGAACAGAGTGAAACCTAAAAAGTAAAACTGCTACTATAAACGAACGCTTCAACCTAGAAGAACAAAATGTGGTGAGCCAAGTGGGATTTGTGTACTTGTCATTACCACCACATATCATCAAGATTGGGTGAAAAAATATTTGCTGGTATGTCGCAAACTCGTAATTTCTTGGAAGCTTGGCAACCCCTTTCAATGAAAGTGCTTTTCCATAGTCTCTGCTTAGGGTTACTTGAAGAGGAAACAAACCATAGAGACAAAACTGAGAACTCCTTTTTTTTGTCACGTATCAAATAGCTACTACAAACCACGTTGGATTTAGAGTTCCATATTCATCTATCTATATAGGAGAGAACAGAGTGAAACCTAAATATAAAAACTGCTACTGTAGACGAACGCTTCAACCTAGAAGAACAAAATTTGGCGAGCCTAGTGGGATTTGTGTACTGATCATTACCAAGAAGTATCAACAAGATTGTGTGAAAAAATATTTGCTGGCAATTCGGAAACTCGTTATTTCTTAGAATCTTGGCAACACCTCTCAATGAAAGTGCTTTTCCACAGTCTGTGCCTAGGGCTACGTGAAGAGGAAACAAACCAGAGAGACAAAACTGAGAACTCCTATTTTTTGTCAAGTTTCAAAGAGCTACTACAAACCATGTTGGATTTAGAGTTCCAAATTCATCTATCTATATGGAAGAGAACCAAGTGAACCTAAAAATAAAAACTGCTAGTATAAACGAACGCTTCAAACTAGAAGAACAAAATTTGGTGAGCCAAGTGGGATTTTTGTACTTGTCATTACCACCACGTATCATCAAGATTGGGTGAAAAAATATTTGCTGGTATTTCGGAAACTCGTAATTTCATGGAAGCTTGGCAACCCCTTTCAATGAAAGTGCTTTTCCACAGTCTCTGCTTAGGGCTCCTTGAAGAGGAAACAAACCATAGAGACAAAACTGAGAGCTACTTTATTTTGTCAAGTTTCAAAGAGGTACTACAAACCATGTTGGATTTAGAGTTCCAAATTCATCTATCTATATAGGAGAGAACAGAGGGAAAACTAAAAATAAAAACTGCTACTGGAACTGAACGCTTCAACCTAGAAGAACAAAATGTGGTGAGTCAAGTGGTATTTGTGTACCAATGATTACCACCAAGTATCATCAAGATTGGGAGAAAAAATATTTGCTGCTATTTCGGAAACTCGTTAGTTCTTAGAAGCTTGGCAACCCCTCTCAATGAAAGTGCTTTTCCACAGTCTGTGCCTAGGGCTACTTGAAGAGGAAACAAACCATAAAGTCAAGAGTGAGATCTTCTTTATTTTGTCAAATTTCAAAGATCTACTACCAAACATGTTGGATTTAGAGTTCCAAATTCATCTATCTATACAGGAGAAAACAAAGTTAAACCTAAAAATAAAAACTGCTACTGTAAACGAATGCTTCAACATAGAAGAACAAAATTTGGTGAGCCAAGTGGGATTTGTGTACTTGTCTTTACCACCACATATCATAAGATTGGGTGAAAAAATATTTGCTGGTATTTCGGAAACTCGTAATTTCCTGGAAGCTTGGCAACCCCTTTCAATGAAAGTGCTTTTCCACAGAATCTGCTTAGGGCTACTTGAAAAGGAAACAAACCATAGAGACAAAACTGAGAACTCTGTTTTGTCAAGTATCAAAGAGCAACTACAAACCATGTTGGATTTAGAGTTCCATATTCATCTTTCTATATAGGAGAGATCAAAGGGAAACCTAAATATAATAACTACTAGTGAAAACGAACGCTTCAACCTAGAAAAACAAAATTTGGTGAGCCAAGTGGGATTTGTGTACTTGGCATTACCACCACGTATCATCAAGTTTGGGTGAAAAAATATTTGCTGGTATTTCGGAAACTCGTAATTTCTTGTAAGCTTGGCAACCTTTTTCAATGAAATTTCTTTTCCACAGTCTGTGCCTAGGGCTAATTGAAGAGGAAACAAACCATAGAGACAAAACTGAGAACTCCTTTATTTTTTCAAGTTTCAAAGAGCTACTACAAACCATGTTGGATTTAGAGTTCAAATACATCCATCTATATAGGAGAGAACAAAGTTAAACCTAAAAATAAACACTGCTACTGTAAACGAACGCTTGAACCTAGAAAAACATAATATGGTGAGCCAAGTGGGATTTGTGTACCGATCATTAACACGAAGCATCATCAAGATTGGGTGAAAAAATATTTGCTGGTATTTCGGGAACTCGTTATTTCTTCAAAGCTTGGCCACCCCTTTCAATGAAAGTGCTTTTCCACAGTCTGTGCCTAGGGCTACTTGAAGAGGAAACAAACCATAGAGACAAAACTGAGAGCTACTTTATTTTATCAAGGTTCAAAGAGCTACTACAAATCATGTTGGATTTAGAGTTCCAAATTCATCTATGTATATAAGAGAGAACAGAGTGAAACCTACATATAAAAACTGCTACTGTAAACGAACGAATCAACCTAGAAGAACAAAACTGGTGAGCCAAGTGGGATTTGTGTACTTGCCATTACCACCACGTGTCATCAAGATTGGGTGAAAAAATATTTGCTGGTTTTTCGGAAACTTGTATTTTCTTGGAAGCTTGGCAACCACTTTCAATGAAAGTGCTTTTCCACAGCCTCTGCTTAGGGCTACTTGAAGAGGAAACAAACCATAGAGACAAAACTGTGAACTACATAATTTTGTCAATTTTCAAAGAGGTACTACAAACCATGTTGGATTTAGAGTTCCATATTCATCTATCTATATAGAAGAGAACAGAGGGAAAACTAAATATAAAAACTGCCACTGTAAACGAACGCTTCAACCTAGAAGAACAAAATTTGGTGAGTCAAGTGGGATTTGTGTACCAATCATTACAACCAAGTATCATCAAGATTGGGTGAAAAATATTTGCTGGTATTTCGGAAACTCGTTATTTATTAGAAGCTTGGCAACCCCTCTCAATGAAAGTGCTTTTCCAAAGTCTGTGCCTAGGGCTAATTGAAGATGAAACAAAGCATAGGGACAAAACTGAGAACTCCTTTACTTTGTCAAGTTTCAAAGAGCTACTACACACCCGTTGGATTTAGAGTTTCAAATTCATCTATCTATATAAGAGAGAACAGAGTGAAACCTACATATAAAAACTGCTACTGCAGACGAACGCTTCAACCTAGAAGAACAAAATTTGGTGAGCCCAGTGGGATTTGTGTACTGATCATTAACACCAAGCATCATCAAGATTGGGTGAAAATATATTTGCTGGTATTTCGAAAACTCGTTATTTCTTGGAAGCTTGGCCACCCCGTTCAATGAAAGTGCTTTTCCACAGTCTGTGCCTAGGGCTACTTGAAGTGGAAACAAACCATAGAGGCAAGACTGAGAGCTACTTTATTTTGTCAAGTTTCAAAGAGCTACTACACACCTGCTGGATTAAGAGTTTCAAATTCATCTATCCATATAAGAGAGAACAGAGTGAAACCTACATAAAAAAACTGCTACTGCAGACGAACGCTTCAACCTAGAAGAACAAAATTTGATGAGCCAAGTGGGATTTGTGTACTGATCATTACCACCAAGTATCATCAGGATTGGGTGAAAAAATATTTGCAGGTGTTTCGGAAAGTCGTTATTTCTTAGAAGATTGGCAACCCGTCTCAATGAAAGTGCTTTTCCACAGTCTGTGCCAGGGCTATTTGAAGAAAAAACAAACCATAGAGACAAAACTGAGAACTCCTTTATTATGTCAATTTTCAAAGAGATATTACAAACCATGTTGGATTTAGAGTTCCAAATTCATCTATCTATATAGGAGAGAACAGAGTAAAACCTAAAAATAAAAACTGCTACTGTAGACGAATGCTTCAACCTAGAAGACCAAAATTTGGTGAACCAAGTGGGATTTGTGTTCTTGTCCTTACCACCAAGTATCATCAAGATTGGGTGAAAAAATATTCGCTGATATTTCATAAACTCGTTATTTCTTAGAAGCTTGGCAACCCGTCTCAATGAAAGTGCTTTTCCACAGTCTGTGCCAGGGCTATTTGAAGAGGAAACAAACCATAGAGACAAAACTGAGAACTCCTTTATTATGTCAATTTTCAAAGAGATATTACAAACCATGTTGGATTTAGAGTTCCAAATTCATCTATCTATATAGAAGAGAACAGAGTGAAACCTAAAAATAAAAACTCCTACTGAAAACGAACGCATCAACCTAGAAGAACAAAATTGGTGAGTCAAGTGGGATTTGTGTACTGATAATTACCACCAAGTATCATCCAGATTGGGTGAAAAAATATTTCCTGGTATTTTGGAAACTCTAAATTTCTTGGAAGCTTGGCAACCCCTCTCAATGAAAGTGCATTTCCACCATTTGTGCCTGGGGCTACTTGAAGAGGAAACAAACCATAGAGACAAAACTTAGAACTCCTATATTTTGTCAAGTTTCAAAGAGCCACTACAAACCATGTTGGATTTAGAGTTCCAAATTCAGCTATCTATATTCGATAGAACAGAGTGAAACCTAAACATAAAAACTGCTACTGTAGAAGAACGCTTCAACCTAGAAGAATAAAATTTGGTGAGCCAAATGGGATTTGTGTACTGATCATTACCACCAAGTATCATCACGATTGGGTGAAAAAATATTTGCTGGTATTTCGGAAACTCGTAATTTCTTGGAAGCTTGGCAACCGCTCTCAATGAAAGTGCTCTTCCACAGTCACTGCTTAGGGATACTTGAAGCGGAAACAAATCATAGAGACAAAACTGAGAACTCCTTTATTTGGTCAAGTTTCAAAGAGCTACTACAAACCATGTTGGATTTAGAGTTCCAAATTCTTCTATGTATATAGGAGAGAACAGAGTGAAACTTAAATATAAAAATTGCTACTGTAGAGGAAAGCTTCAACCTAGAAGAACAAAATTTAGTGAGTCAAGTGGGATATGTGTACTGAACATTACCACCAAGTGTCATCAAGATTGCGTGAAAAAATATTTGCTGGTATTTCGGAAACTCGTTATTTCTTAGAAGCTTGGCAACCCCACTCAATGAAAGTGCTTTTCCACAGTCTTTTCCTAGGGGCACTTGAAGAGGAAACAAACCATAGAGAAAAAACTGAGAACACCTTTATATTGTCAAGTTTCAAAGAGCTACTACAAACCATGTTGGATTTAGAGTTCCAAATTCATCTATCTATATAGGAGAGAACAGAGTGAAACCTAAAAATAAAAACTGCTACTGTAAACGAACGCTTCAACCTAGAAGAACAAAATTTGGTGAGCCAATTGGGATTTGTGGACTTGTATTTACCACCACGTATCATCAAGATTGGGTGAAAAAATATTTGCTGGTGTTTTGGAAACTCGTAATTTCTTGGAGGCTTGGCACCCCTCTCAATGAAAGTGCTTTTCCTCAGTCTCTGCTTAGGTCTACTTGAAGCGGAAACAAATCATAGAGACAAAACTGAGAACTCCTTTATTTTGTCAACTTTCAACGAGCTACTACAAACCATCATGGATTTAGAGTTCCAAATTCATCTATCTATACAGCAGAGAACAGAGTGAAACCTAAATATAAAAACTGCTACTGTAGATGAATGCTTCAACCTAGAAGAACAAAATTTGGTGAGCCAAGTGGGATTTGTTTACCGATCTTCACCCCCAAGTATCTTCAAGATTGGCTGAAAAAATATTTGCTGTTATTTCGGAACATTGTTACTTTTTGAAGCTTGGCAAACCCTCTCAATGAAAGTGCTTTTCCACCGTTTGTGCTTGGGGCTACTTGAAGAGGAAACAAACCAGAGAGACAAAACTGAGAACTCCTTTATTTTGTCAAGTTTCAAAGAGCTACTACAAACCATGTTGGATTTAGAGTTCCAAACTCATCTATCTATATAGGAGAGAACAGAGTAAAACCAAAAAATAAAAACTGCTACTGTAGACGAATGCTTCAACCTAGAAGAACAAAATTTGGTGAGTCAAGTGGGATTTGTGTACCGATCATTACCACCAAGTGTCATCCAGATTGGGTGAAAAAATATTTGCTCCTATTTCGGAAACTCGTAATTTCTTGGAAGCTTGGCAACCCCTCTCAATGAAAGTGCCATTCCACCGTCTGTGCCTAGGGCTTCTTGAAGAGGAAACACACCATAGAGCCAAAACTGAGAACTCCTTTATTTTGTCAAGTTTCAAAGAGCCACTACAAACCATGTTGGATTTAGAGTTCCAAATTCATCTATCTTTATACGAGAGAACAGAGTGAAACCTAAACATAAGAAGTGCTACTGTAGACGAACGCTTCAACCTAGAAGAATAAAATTTGGTGAGCCAAGTGGGATTTGTGTACTTGTCCTTACCACCAAGTATCATCAAGATTGGGTTTAAAAAATATTTCCTGGTTATTCAGAAACTCGTTATTTCTTAGAAGCGTGGCAACCCGTCTCAATGAACGTGCTTTTCCACAGTCTGTGCCAGGGCTACTTGAAGAGGAAACAAACCATAGAGACAAAACTGAGAACTCCTTTATTTTGTCATTTTTCAAAGAGATACTACAAACCATGTAGGATTTAGAGTTCCAAATTCATCTATCTATATAGGAGAGAACAGAGTGTATCCTAAAAATAAAAACTGCTATTGAAAACGAACGCATCAAACTAGAACAAAATTTGGTAAGTCAAGTGGGATTTGTGTACCCATCATTACCACCAAGTATCATCAAGATTGGTTGAAATAATATTTGCTGGTATTTCGGAAACTCGTAATTTCTTGGAAGGTTGGCAACCCCTCTCAATTAAAGTGGTTTTCCACCGTTTGTGCCTGAGGCTACTTGAAGAGAAAACAAACCATAGAGACAAAACTGAGAACTCCTTTATTTTGTCAAGTTTCAAAGAGCTACTACAAACCATATTGGATTTAGAGTTCAAATTCATCTATCTATATAGGAGGGAACTGAGTGAAACCTAAATATAAAAACTGCTACTGTAGACGAACGCTTTAACCTAGAAGAACAAAATTTGGTGAGCCATGTGGGATTTGTGTACCGATCTACACCACCAAGTATATTCAAGATTGGGTGAAAAAATATTTGCTGGTAATTCAGAAACTCGTTATTTCTTAGAAGCTTGGCAACCCGTCTCAATGAAATTGATTTTCCACAGTCTGTGCAAGGGCTACTTGAAGAGAAAACAAACCATAGAGACAAAACTGAGAACTCCTTTCTTTTGTCAAGTTTCAAAGAGATACTACAAACCATTTTGGATTTAGAGTTACAAATTCATCTATCTATATAGGAGAGAACAGAGTGAAAGCTAAAAGTAAAAACTGCTACTGAAAACGAACGCATCAACCTAGAAGAACAAAATTGGTGAGTCAAATGGGATTTGTGTACTGATCATTACCACCAAGTATCATCACGATTGGGTTAAAAAATATTTGCTGGTATTTCGGAACCTCGTAATTTCTTGGAAGCTTGGCAACCCCTCTCAATGAAAGTGCTTTTCCACAGTCATTGCTTAGGGCTACTTGAAGCGGAAACAAACCATAGAGACAAAACTGAGAACTCCTTTATTTTGTCAAGTTTCAAAGAGCCACTATAAACCATGTTGGATTTGGAGTTCCAAATTCATCAATGTATATACGAGAGAAGAGAGTGAAACCTAAATATAAAAATTGCTACTGTAGACGAACGCTTCAACCTAGAAGAACAAAATTTGGTGAGCCAAGTGGGATTTGTGTACTGATCATCACCACCAAGTGTCATCCAGATTGGATGAAAAAATATTTGCTAGTATTTCGGAAACTCGTTATTTCTTAGAAGCTTGGCAACCCCTCTTTATGAAAGTGCTTTTCCACAGTCTGTGCCTAGGGCTACTTGAAGAGGAAACAAACCATAGAGACAAAACTGAGAAGTCTTTTATTTTGTCAAGTTTCAAAGAGCTACTACAAACCATGTTGGATTTTGTGTTTCAATTCATTTATCTATATAGCAGAGAACACAGTGAAACCTAAATATAAAAACTGCTACTCTAGACGAACGCTTCAACCTAGAAGAACAAAATTTGGTGAGCCAAGTGGGATTTGTGTACCGATCTTCACCACCAAGTATCATCAAGATTGGGTGAAAAAATATTTGCTGGTATTTCTGAAACTCGTTATTTCTTAGAAGCTTGGCAACCCCTCTCAATGAAAGTGCTTTTCCACAGTCTGTGCCTGGGTCTACTTGAAGAGGAAACAAACCATAGAGACAAAACTTGAACTCCTTTATTTTGTCAAGTTTCAAAGAGCTACTACAAACCATATTGGATTTAGAGTTCCAAATTCATCTATCTATATAGCAGAGAACAGAGTGAAACGTAAATATAAAAACTGCAACTGTAGACGAACGCTTCAACCTAAAAGAACAAAATTTGGTGAGCCAAGTGGGATTTGTGTACCAATCATTACCCCCAAGTATCATCCAGATTGGGTGAAAAAATATTTGCTGGTATTTCGGAAACTCGTAATTTCTTGGAAGCTTCGCAACCCCTCTCAATGAAAGTGCTTTTCCACAGTCACTGCTTAGGGCTACTTGAAGCGGAAACAAATCATAGAGACAAAACTGAGAACTCCTTTATTTTGTCAAGTTTCAAAGAGCTACTACAAACCATGTTGGATTTAGAGTTCCAAATTCATCTATCTATATAGGAGAGAACAGAGGGAAACCTAAATATAAAAATTGCTACTGTAGACGAACGCTTAAACCTAGAAGAACAAAATTTGGTGAGCTAAGTGGGATTTGTGTACTAATCATTACCACCAAGTGTCATCAAGATTGCGTGAAAAAATATTTGCTGTTATTTCGGAAACTCGTTATTTCTTAGAAGCTTGGCAACCCCTCTCTATGAAAGTGCTTTTCCACAGTCTGTGCCTAGGGCTACTTGAAGAGGAAACAAACCATAGAGACAAAACTGAGAAGTCTTTTATTTTGTCAAGTTTCAAAGAGCTACTACAAACCATGTTGGATTTTGTGTTTCAATTCATTTATCTATATAGCAGAGAACACAGTAAAACCTAAATATAAAAACTGCTACTGTAGATGAGCGCTTCAATCTAGAAGAAGAAAATTTGGTGAGACAAGTGGGATTTGTGTACTGATCGTCACCACCAAGTATCATCAAGATTGGGTGAAAAAATATTTGCTGTTATTTCAGAAACTCGTTATTTCTTAGAAGCTTGGCAACCCCACTCAATGAAAGTGCTTTTCCACAGTCTGTTCATAGGGGTACTTGAAGAGGAAACAAACCATAGGCACAAAACTGAGAACTCCTTTATTTTGTCAAGTTTCAAAGAGCTACTACAATCCATGTTGGATTTAGAGTTCCAAAATCAACTATCTATACAGGAGAGAACAGAGTAAAACCAAAAAATAAAAACTGCTACTGTAGACGAACGCTTCAACCTAGAAGAACAAAATTTCGGGAGTCAAGTCGGATTTGTATACCGATCATTACCACCAAGTGTCATCCAGATTGGGTGAAAAAATATTTGCTGGTATTTCGGAAACTCGTAATTTCTTGGAAGCTTGGCAACCCCTCTCAATGAAAGTGCTTTTCCACCGTGTGTGCCTTGGGCTACTTGAAGAGGAAACAAACCATAGAGACAAAACTTGAACTCCTTTATTTTGTCAAGTTTCAAAGAGCCACTACAAACCATGTTGGATTTAGAGTTCCAAATTCAAGTATCCTTATACGAGTTAACAGAGTGAAACCTAAACATAAGTAATGCTACTGTAGACGAACGCTTCAACCTAGAAGAACAAAATTTGGTGAGCCTAATGGGATTTGTGTCCTGATCATTACCACCAAGAATCATCACGATTGGGTGAAAAAATATTTGCTGGTATTTCGGAAACTCGTAATTTCTTGGAAGCTTGGCAACCCCTCTCAATTAAAGTGCTTTTCCACAGTCTCTGCTTAGGGCTACTTGAAGCGGAAACAAATCATAGAGACAAAACTGACAACTCCTTTATTTTGTCAAGTTTCAAAGAGCTACTACCAACCATGTTGGATTTAGAGTTCCAAATTCATCTATCTATATAGGAGAGAACAGAGTAAAACCAAAAATTAAAGACTGCTACTGTAGACGAATGCTTCAACCTAGAAGAACAAAATTTGGTGAGCCAAGTGGGATTTGTGTACTTGTCCTTACCACCAAGTATCATCAAGATTGGTTTTAAAAAATATTTGCTGGTATTTCAGAAACTCGTTATTTCTTAGAAGCTTAACAACCCCTCTCAATGAAAGTGCTTTTCAACAGTCTGTGCCTGGGCTACTTGAAGAGGAAACAAACCTTAGAGAAAAAAACTGAGAACTACTTTATTTTGTCAATTTTCAAAGAGATACTAGAAACCATGTAGGATTTAGAGTTCCAAATTCATCCACCTATATAGGAGAGAACAGAGTGAAACCTAAATATAAAAATTGCTACTGTAGACGAATGCTTCAACCTAGAAGAACAAAATTTGGTGAGCCAAGTGGGAATTTTGTACTGATCATTACCAACAAGTGTCATCCAGATTGGGTGAAAAAATATTTGCTGGTATTTCGGAAACTCCTAATTTCTTGGAAGCTTGGCAACCCCTCTCAATGAATGTGTATTTCCACAGTCACTGCTTAGGGCTCCTTGAAGCGGAAACAAATCATAGAGACAAAACTGAGAACTCCTTTATTTTCTCAAGTTTCAAAGAGCTACTACAAACCATGTAGGATGTAGAGTTCCAAATTCATCTATCTATATAAGAGAGAAGAGAGTGAAACCTAAATATAAAAATTGCTACTGTAGTCGAACGCTTCAACCTAGAAGAACAAAATTTGGTGACCCAAGTGGGATTTGTGTACTGATCGTCACCACCAAGTATCATCAAGATAGGATGAAAAAATATTTGCTGGTATTTCTGAAACTCGTTATTTATTAGAAGCTTGGCTACCGCTCTCAATGAAAATGCTTTTCCACAGTCTGTGCCTGGGGCTACTTGAAGAGGAAACAAACCATAGAGACAAAACTTGAACTCCTTTATTTTGTCAAGTTTCAAAGAGCTACTACAAACCATGTTGGATTTAGAGTTAAAATTCATCTATGTATATACGAGAGAACAGAGTGAAACCTAAACATAAAAACTGCTACTGTAAACGAACGTTTCAACCTAGAAGAACAAAATTTGGTGAGCCAAGTGGGATTTGTGGGCTTGTCCTTACCACCACATATCATCAAGATTGGGTGAAAAAATATTTGCTGGTATTTCGGAAACTCGTAATTTCTTGGAAGCTTGGCAACCCCTCTCAATGAAAGTGCTTTTCCACAGTCTCTCCTTAGGGCTACTTGAAGCAGAAACAAATCATAGAGACAAAACTGAGAACTCTTTTATTTTCTCAAGTTTCAAAGAGCTACTACAAACCAGGTTGGATTTAGAGTTCCAAATTCATATATCTATATAGGAGAGAACAGAGTGAAACCTAAATATAAAAATTGCTACTGTAGACGAACGCTTCAACCTAGAAGAACAAAATTTGGTGAGCCAAGTGGGATTTGTCTACTGATCATTACCACCAAGTGTCAGCCAGATTGGGTGAAAAAATATTTGCTGGTATTTCGGAAACTCGTAATTTCTTGGAAGCTTGGCAACCCCTCTCAATAAATGTGTTTTTCCACAGTCACTGCTTAGGGCTACTTGAAGCGGAAACAAATCATAGAGACAATCCTGAGAACTCTTTTATTTTGTCAAGTTTCAAAGACCTACTACAAACCATGTTGGATTTAGAGTTCCAAATTCATCTATCTATATAGGAGAGAGGAGAGTGAAACCTAAATATAAAAATTGCTACTGTAGTCGAACGCTTCAACCTAGAAGAATAAAATTTGGTGAGCCAAGTGGGATTTGTGTACTGATCGTCACCACCAAGTATCATCAACATAGGATGAAAAAATATTTGCTGGTATTTCTGAAACTCGTTATTTCTTAGAAGCTTGGACACCCCTCTCAATGAAAGTGCTTTTCCACAGTCTGTGCCTGGGTCTACTTGAAGAGGAAACAAACCATAGACACAAAACTTGAACTCCTTTATTTTGTCAAGTTTCAAAGAGCTACTACAAACCATATTGGATTTAGAGTTCCAAATTCATCTATCTATATAGCAGAGAACAGAGTGAAACATAAATATAAAAACTGCTACTGTAGACGAACGATTCAACCTAAAAGAACAAAATTTGGTGAGCCAAGTGGGATTTGTGTACCAATCATTACCCCCAAGTATAATCAAGATTGGGTGAAAAAATATTTGCTGGTATTTCGGAAACTCATAACTTCTTGGAAGCTTGGCAACCCCTCTCAATGAAAGTGCTTTTCCACAGTCTCAGCTTAGGGATACTTGAAGCGGAAACAAATCATAGAGACAAAACTGAGAACTCCTTTATGTTGTCAAGTTTCAAAGAGCTACTACAAACAATATTGGATTTAGAGTTCAAATTCATCTATCTATATAGGAGAGAACAGAGTGAAACCTAAATATAAAACTGCTACTGTAGATGAACGCTTCAACCTAGAAGAACAAAATTTGGTGAGTCAAGTGGGATTTGTGTACCGATCATTACCACCAAGTGTCATCCAGATTGGGTGAAAAAATATTTGCTGGTATTTCGGAAACTCGTAATTTCTTGGAAGCTTGGCAACCCCTCTCAATGAAAGTGCTTTTCCACCGTGTGTGCCTAGGGCTACTTGAAGAGGAAACAAACCATAGAGACAAAACTGAGAACTCCTTTATTTTGTCAAGTTTCAAAGAGCCACTACAAACCATGTTGGATTTAGAGTTCCAAATTCATCTATTTTTATACGAGAGAACAGAGTGAAACCTAAACATAACAATTGCTACTGTAGATGAACGCTTCAACCTAGTAGAACATAATTTGGTGAGCCAAATGGGATTTGTGTCCTGATCATTACCACCATGTGTCATCACGATTGGGTGAAAAAATATTTGCTGGTATTTCGGAATCTCGTAATTTCTTGGAAGCTTGGCAACCCCTCTCAATGAAAGTGCTTTTCCACAGTCTCTGCTTAGGGCTAGTTGAAGTGGTAACAAATCATAGAGACGAAACTGAGAACTCCTTTATTTTGTCAAGTTTCAAAGAGCTATTAAAAACCATATTGGATTTAGACTTCCAAATTCATCTATCTATATAGGAGAGAACAGAGTGAAACCTAAATATAAAAACTGCTACTGTAGACGAACGCTTCAACCTAGAAGAACAAAATTGGTGAGTCAAGTGGGATTTGTGTACCGATCTTCACCACCAGGTATCATCAAGATTGGGTGAAAAAAATATTTGCTGGTAATTCGGAAACTCGTTATTTCTTAGAATCTTGGCAACCCCTCTCAATGAAAGTGCTTTTCCACAGTCCCTGCTTAGGGCCACTTGAAGCGGAAACAAATCATAGAGACAAAACTGAGAACTCCTTTATTTTTCAAGTTTCAAAGAGCTACTACCAACCATGTTGGATTTAGAGTTCCAAATTCATCTATCTATATAGGAGAGAACAGAGTAAAACCAAAAATTATAAACTGCTACTGTAGACGAATGCTTCAACCTAGAAGAACAAAATTTGGTGAGCCAAGTGGGATTTGTGTACTTGTCCTTACCACCAAGTATCATCAAGATTGGGTGAAAAAATATTTGCTGGTATTTCAGAAACTCGTTATTTCTTAGAAGCTTGGCAACCCCTCTCATTGAAAGTGCTTTTCAACAGTCTGTGCCAGAACTACTTGAAGAGGAAACAAACCATAGAGAAAAAAACTGAGAACTACTTTATTTTGTCAATTTTCAAAGAGATACTACAAACCATGTATAATTTAGAGTTCCAAATTCATCTATCTATATACGAGAGAACAGAGTGAAACCTAAACATAAAAACTGCTGCTGCAGACGAACGCTTCAACCTAGAAAAACAAAATTTGGTGAGCTAAGTGGGACTTGTGTACTGATCATTACCACAAAGTATCATCAAGATTGGGTGAAAAAATATTTGCTGGTATTTCGGAAACTCGTAATTTCTTGGAAGCTTGGCAACCCCTCTCAATGAAAGTGCTTTTCCACAGTCACTGCTTAGGGCTAATTGAAGCGGAAACAAATCATAGAGACAAAACTGAGAACTCCTTTATTTTGTCAAGTTTCAAAGAGCCAATACAAACCATGTTGGATTTAGAGTTCCAAATTCATCTATCTTTATAGGAGAGTAGAGAATGAAACCTAAATATAAAAATTGCTACTGTAGACGAACGCTTCAACCTAGAAGAACAAAATTTGGTGACCAAGTGGGAATTGTGTACTGATCGTCACCACCAAGTATCATCAAGAAAGGATGAAAAAATATTTGCTGGTATTTCTGAAACTCGTTATTTCTTAGAAGCTTGGCAACCCCTCTCAAAGAAAGTGCTTTTCCACAGTCTGTGCCTGGGTCTACATGAAGAGGAAACAAACCATGGAGACAAAACTTGAACCCTTTTATTTTGTCAAGTTTCAAAGAGCTACTACAAACCGTATTGGATTTAGAGTTCCAAATTCATCTATCTATATAGCAGAGAACAGAGTGAAACGTAAATATAAAAACTGCTACTGTAGACGAACGCTTCAACCTAAAAGAACAAAATTTGGTGAGCCAAGTGGGATTTGTGTACCGATCATTACCCCCAAGTATCATCAAGATTGGGTGAAAAAATATTTGCTGGTATTTCGGAAACTCATAATTTCTTGGATGCTTGGCAACCCCTCTCAATGAAAGTGCTTTTCCACAGTCTCAGCTTAGGGCTACTTGAAGCGGAAACAAATCATAAAGACAAAACTGAGAACTCTTTTATGTTGTCAAGTTTCAAAGAGCTACTACAAACCATATTGGATTTAGAGTTCAAATTCATCTATCTATATAGGAGAGAACAGAGTGAAACCTAAATATAAAAACTGCTACTGTAGACGAACGCGTCAACCCAGAAGAACAAAATTTGGTGAGTCAAGTGGGATTTGTGTACCGATCATTACCACCAAGTGTCATCCAGATTGGGTGAAAAAATATTTGCTGGTATTTCGGAAACTCGTAATTTCTTGGAAGCTTGGCAACCCCTCTCAATGAAAGTGCTTTTCCACCGTGTGTGCCTAGGGCTACTTGAAGAGGAAACAAACCATATAGACAAAACTGAGAACTCCTTTATTTTGTCAAGTTTCTAAGAGCCACTACAAACCATGTTGGATTTAGAGTTCCAAATTCATCTATCTTTATACGAGAGAACAGAGTGAAACCTATACATAAGAAGTGCTACTGTAGACGAACGCTTCAACCTAGAAGAACAAAATTTGGTGAGCCAAATGGGATTTCTGTCCTGATCATTACCACCAAGTATCATCACGATTGGGTGAAAAAATATTTGCTGGTATTTCGGAAACTCGTAATTTCTTGGAAGCTTGGCAACCCCTCTCAATGAAAGTGCTTTTCCACAGTCACTGCCTAGGGCTACTTGAAGCGGAAACAAATCATAGAGACAAAACTGAGAACTACTTTCTTTTGTCAAGTTTCAAAGAGCTACTACAAACCATGTTGGATTTAGAGTTCCAAATTCATCTATCTATATAGGAGAGAACAGAGTGAAACCTAAATATAAAAATTGCTACTGTAGACGGACTCTTCAACCTAGAAGTACAAAATTTGGTGAGCCAAGTGGGATTTGTGTACCGATCTTCACCACTGAGTATCATCAAGATTGGGTGAAAAAATATTTACTGGTAATTCGGAAACTCGTTATTTCTTGGAAGCTTGGCAACCCCTCTCAATGAAACTGCTTTTCCACAGTCTCTGCTTAGGGCTACTTGAAGCGGAAACAAATCATAGAGACATAACTGAGAACTTCTTTATTTTTTCACGTTTCAAAGAGCTACTACTAACCATGTTGGATTTAGAGTTCCAAATTCATCTATCTATATAGGAGAGAACACAATGAAACCTAAATATAAAAAACTATTACTGTAGACGAACGCTTCAACCTATAAGAACAAAATTTGGTGAGTCAAGTGGGATTTGTGTACCGATCATTACCACCAAGTGTCATCCAGATTTGGTGAAAAAATATTTGCTGGTATTTCGGAAACTCGTAATTTCTTGGAAGCTTGGCAACCACTCTCAATGAAAGTGCTTTTCCACGTGTGTGCCTAGGGCTAATTGAAGAGGAAACAAACCATGGAGACAAAACTGAGAAATCCTTTATTTTGTCAAGTTTCAAAGAGTCTCTACAAACCATGTTGGATTTAGAGTTCCAAATTCATCTAACTTTATACGAGAGAACAGAGTGAAAACTAAACATAAGAAGTGCTACTGTAGACGAACGCTTCAAACTAGAAGAACAAAATTTGGTAAGTCAAGTGGGATTTGTGTACCCATCATTACCACCAAGTATCATCAAGATTGGATGAAAAAATATTTGCTGGTACTTCGGAAACTCGTAATTTCTTGGAAGCTTGGCAACCCCTCTCAATGAAAGTGCTTTTCCACCATTAGTGCCTGGGGCTACTTGAAGAGGAAACAAACCATAGAGACAAAACTGAGAACTCCTTTATTATGTCAAGTTTCAAAGAGCCACTACAAACCATGTTGGATTTAGAGTTCCAAATTCATCTATCTGTATAGCAGAGAACAGAGTGAAACCTAAATATGAACACTGCTGCTGTAGACGAACGCTTCAACCTAGAAGAACAAAATTTGGTGAGCCAAGTGAGATTTGTGTACCGATCATTACCCCCAAGTATCATCAAGATTGGGTGAAAAAATATTTGCTGGTATTTCGGAAACTCGTAATTTCTTGGAAGCTTGGCAACCCCTCTCAATGAAAGTGCTTTTCCACAGTCTGTTCCTTGGGGTACTTGAAGAGGAAACAAACCATAGAGACAAAACTGAGAACACCTTTATTTTGTCAAGTTTCAAAGAACTACTACAAACCATGTTGGATTTAGAGTTTCAAATTCATCTATCAATATAGGAGAGAACAGAGTGAAACCAAAAAATAAAAACTGCTAGTGTAGATAAATGCGTCAACCTAGAAGAACAAAATTCGGTGAGCCAAGTGCGATTTTTGTACTTGTATTACCACCAAGTATCATCAAGATTGGGTGACAAAATATTTGCTGGTATTTCAGAAACTCGTTATTACTTAGAAGCTTGGCAACCCCTCTCAATGAAAGTGCTTTTCCACACTCTGTGCCAGGTCTACTTGAAGAGGAAACAAACCATAGAGACAAAACTGAGAACTCCTTTATTTTGTCTATTTTCAAAGAGATACTATAAACCATGTAGGATTTAGAGTTCCAAATTCATCTATCTATATAGGAGACAACAGAGTGAAACCGAAAAATAAAAACTGCTACTGAAAACGAACGCATCAACCTAGAAGAACAAAATTTGTTGAGCCAAGTGGGATTTGTGTACTGATCATTATCACCAAGTGTCATCAAGATTGCCTGAAAAAATATTTGCTGGTATTTTAGAAAATCGTTAATTCTTAGAAGCTTGGCAACCCAACTCACTGAAAGTGCTTTTCCACAGTCTGTTCCTTCGGGTACTTGAAGAGGAAACAAACCATAGAGACAAAACTGAGAACACCTTTATATTGTCAAGTTTCAAAGAGCTACTACAATCCATGTTGCATTTAGAGTTCCAAATTCATCTATCTATATAGGAGAGAACAGAGTGAAACCTAAAAATAAAAACTGCTACTGTAAACGAACGCTTCAACCTAGAAGAACCAAATTTGGTGAGCCAAGTGGGATTTGTGGACTTGTCATTACCACCACGTATCATCAAGATTTCGTGAAAAAATATTTGCTGGTATTTCGGAAACTCGTAATTTCTTGGAAGCTTGGCAACCCTCTCAATGAAAGTGCTTTTCCACAGTCTCTGGTTAGGGCTACTTGAAGCGGAAACAAATCATAGAGACAAAACTGAGAACTCCTTTATTTTGTCACGTTTCAAAGAGCTACTACAAACCATATTGGATTTAGAGTTCCAAATTCATCTATCTATATAGGAGAGAACAGAGTGAAACCTAAATATAAAAACTGCTACTGTAGACGAACGCTTCAACCTAGAAGAACAAAATTTGGTGAGCCAAGTGGGATTTGTGTACCGATCTTCACCACCAAGTATCATCAAGATTGGGTGACAAAATATTTGCTGGTAATTCGGAAACTCGTTATTTCCTAGAAGCTTGGCAACCCCTCTCAATGAAAGTGCTTTTCCATAGTCTCTGCTTAGGGCTACTGGAAGCGGAAACCAATCATAGAGACAAAACTGAGAACACCTTTATTTTCTCAAGTTTCAAAGAGCTACTACTAACCATGTAGGATTTAGAGTTCCAAATTCATCTATCTATATAGGAGAGAATAGAGTAAAACCAAAAAATAAAAACTGCTACTGTAGACGAATGCTTCAACCTAGAAGAACAAAATTTGGTGAGCCAAGTGGGATTTGTTTACTTGTCCTTACCACCAAGTATCATCAAGATTGGGTGAAAAAATATTTGCTGGTAATTCGGAAACTCGTTATTTCTTAGAAGCTTGGCAACCCATCTCAATGAAAGTGTTTTTCCGCAGTCTGTGCCAGGTCTACTTGAAGAGGAAACAAACCATAGAGCCAGAACTGAGAACTCCTTTTTTTGTCAATTTTCAAAAGATACTACAAACCATGTTGGATTTAGAGTTCCAAATTCATCTATCTATATAGGAGAGAACAGAGTGAAACCTAAAAATAAAAACTGCTACTGAAAACGAACGCATCAACCTAGAAGAACAAAATTGGTGAGTTAAGTGGGATTTGTGTACCGATCATTACCACCAAGTATCATCCAGATTGGGTGAAAAAATATTTGGTGGTATTTCGGAAACTCGTAATTTCTTGGAAGCTTGGAAACCCCTCTCAATGAGGGGTTTTCCACCGTTTGTGCTTGGGGCTACTTGAAGAGGAAACAAACCATAGAGACAAAACTGAGAACTTTTTTATTTTGTCAAGTTTCAAAGAGCCACTACAAACCATGTTGCATTTAGAGTTCCAAATTCATCTATCTATATAGGAGAGAACAGAGTAAAACCAAAAAATAAAAACTGCTACTGTAGGCGAATGCTTCAACCTAGAAGAACAAAAATTGGTGAGCCAAGTGGGATTTGTGTACTTGTCCTTACCATCAAGTATCATCAAGTTTTTGTGAAAAAATATTTCCTGGTATTTCAGAAACTCGTTATTTCTTAGAAGCTTGGCAATCCCTCTCAATGAAAGTGCTTTTCAACAGTCTGTGCCAAGGCTACTTGAGGAAGAAACAAACCATAGAGACAAAACTGAGAACTCCTTTATTTTGTCAAGTTTCATAGAGCTAAAACAAACCATGTTGGATTTAGAGTTCCAAATTCATCTATCTATATAGCAGAGAACAGAGTGCAACCTAAATATAAAAACTGCTAGTAGACAAACGCTTCAACCCAAAAGAACAAAATTTGGGGAGCCAAGTGGGATTTGTGGACTTGTCATTACCACCACATATCATCAAGATTGGGTGAAAAAATATTTGCTGGCATTTCGGAAACTTGTAATTTCTTGGAAGCTTTGCAACCCCTCTCAATGAAAGTGCTTTTCCACAGTCTCTGCTTAGGGCTACTTGAAGCGGAAACAAATCATAGAGACAAATCTGAGAACTCCTTTATTTTCTCAAGTTTCAAAGAGCTAATACAAACCATATTGGATTTAGAGTTCCAAATTCATCTATCTATATAGGAGAGAACAGAGTGAAACCTAAATATAAAAATTGCTTCTGTAGAGGAATGCTTCAAACTAGAAGAACAAAATTTGGTGAGCCAAGTGGGATTTGTGTACTGATCATCACCACCAAATATCATCAAGATTGGGTGAAAAAATATTTGCTGGTATTTCGGAAACTCGTTATTTCTTAGAAGCTTGGCAACCCCTCTCAATGAAAGTGCTTTTCCACGTGTGTGCCTAGGGCTACTTGAAGAGGAAACAAACCATAGAGACAAAACTGAGAACTCCTTTATTTTGTCAAGTTTCAAAGAGCCACTACAAACCATGTTGGATTTAGAGTTCCAAATTCATCTAACTTTATACTAGAGAACAGAGTGAAAACTAAACATAAGAAGTGCTACTGTAAACGAACTCTTCAACCTAGAAGAACAAAATTTGGTGAGCCAAGTGGGATTTGTGGACGTGTCATTACCACCACGTATCATCAAGATTTCATGAAAAAATATTTGCTCGTATTTCGGAAACTCGTAATTTCTTGGAAGCTTGGCACCCCTCTCAATGAAAGTGCTTTTCAACAGTCTCTGGTTAGGGCTACTTGAAGCGGAAACAAATCATAGAGACAAAACTGAGAACTCCTTTATTTTGTCACGATTCAAAGAGCTACTACAAACCATATTGGATTTAGATTTCCAAATTCATCTATCTATATAGGAGAGAACAGAGTGAAACATAAATATAAAAACTGCTACTGTAGACGAACGCTTCAACCTAGAAGAACAAAATTTGGTGAGCCAAGTGGGATTTGTGTACCGATCTTCACCACCAAGTATCATCAAGATTGGGTGACAAAATATTTGCTGGTAATTCGGAAACTCGTTATTTCCTAGAAGCTTGGCAACCCCTCTCAATGAAAGTACTTTTCCACAGTCTCTGCTTAGGGCTACTTGAAGCGGAAACCAATCATAGAGACAAAACTGAGAAATCCTTTATTTTGTCAAGTTTCAAAGAGCTACTACTAACCATGTAGGATTTAGAGTTCCAAATTCATCTATCTATATAGGAGAGAATAGAGTAAAACCAAAAAATAAAAACTGTTACTGTAGACGAATGCTTCAACCTAGAAGAACAAAATTTGGTGAGCCAAGTGGGATTTGTGTACTTGTCCTTACCACAAAGTATCAACAAGATTGGGTGAAAAAATATTTGCTGGTATTTCAGAAACTCGTTATTTCTTAGAATCTTGGCAACCCCTCTCAATGAAAGTGCTTTTCCATAGTCTGTGCCAGGGCTACTTGAAGAGGAAACAAACGATAGAGACAAAACTGAGAACTCCTTTATTTTGTCAATTTTCAAAGATATACTACAAATCATGTAGGATATAGGGTTCCAAATTCATCTATTATATAGGAGAGAACAGAGTGAAACATAAAAATAAAAACAGCTACTGAAACGAACGCATCAAACTAGAAGAACAAAATTTGGTAAGTCAAGTGAGATTTGTGTACCCATCATTACCACCAATTGTCATCAAGATTGGTTGAAAAAATATTTGCTGGTATTTCGGAAACTCGTAATTTCTTGGAAGCTTGGCAACCCCTCTCAATGAAAGTGCTTTTCCACCGTTTGTGCCTGGGGATATTTGAAGAGGAAATAAACCATAGAGACAAAACTGAGAACTCCTTTATTATGTCAAGTTTCAAAGAGCCACTACAAACCATGTTGGATATAGAGTTCCAAATTCATCTATGTATATACGAGAGAACAGAGTAAAACCTAAACATAAAAACTGCTACTGTAGACGAACGCTTAAACCTAGAAGAACAAAATTTGGTGAGCCAAGTGGGATTTGTGTACCGATCTTCACCACCAAGTATCATCAAGATTGGGTGAAAAAATATTTGCTGGTAATTCGGAAACTCGTTATTTCTTAGAAGCTTGGCAACCCATCTCAATAAAATTGCTTTCAGGAGTCTGTGCCAGGTCTACTTGAAGAGGAAACAAACCATAGAGACAGAACTGAGAACTCCTTTATTTTGTCAATTTTCAAAAGATACTACAAACCATGTTGGATTTAGAATTCCAAATTCATCTATCTATATAGGAGAGAACAGAGTGAAACCTAAAAACAAAAACTGCTACTGAAAACGAACGCATCAACCTAGAAGAACAAAATTGGTGAGTCAAGTGGGATTTGTGTACCGATCATTACCACCAAGTATCATCAAGATTGGGTGAAAAAATATTTGGTGGTATTTCGGAAACTCGTAATATTTTGGAAGCTTAGGAACCCCTCTCAATGAAAGTGCTTTTCCACCGTTTGTGCTTGGGGCTATTTGAAGAGGAAACAAACCATAGAGACATAACTGAGAACTCCTTTATTTTTTAAAGTTTCAAAGAGCCACTACAAACCATGTTGCATTTAGAGTTCGAAATTCATCTATCTATATAGGAGAGAACAGAGTAAAACCAAAAAATAAAAACTCCTACTGTAGACGAATGCTTTAACCTAGAAGAACAAAATTTGGTGAGCCAAGTGGGATTTGTGTACTTGTCCTTACCATAAAGTATCATCAAGTTTGGGTGAAAAAATATTTCCTGGTATTTCAGAAACTCGTTATTTCTTAGAAGCTTGGCAACCCCTCTCAATGAAAGTGCTTTTCCATAGTCTGTGCCAGGGCTACTTGAAGAGGAAACAAACGATAGAGACAAAACTGAGAACTCCTTTATTTTGTCAATTTTCAAAGATATACTACAAACCATGTAGGATATAGAGTTCCAAATTCATCTCTTATATAGGAGAGAACCGAGTGAAACATAAAAATAAAAACAGCTACTGAAACGAACGCATCAAACTAGAAGAACCAAATTTGGTAAGTCACTTGGGATTTGTGTACCCATCATTACCACCAAGTATCATCAAGATTGGTTGAAAAAATATTTGCTGGTATTTCGGAAACTCGTAATTTCTTGGAAGCTTGCCAACCCCTCTCAATGAAAGTGCTTTTCCACCGTTTGTGCCTGGGGCTACTTGAAGAGGAAACAAACCATAGAGACAAAACTGAGAACTCCTTTATTATGTCAAGTTTCAAAGAGCCACTACAAACCATGTTGGATTTAGAGTTCCAAATTCATCTATCTATATACGAGAGAACAGAGTGAAACCTAAACATAAAAACTGCTACTGTAGACGAACGCTTAAATCTAGAAGAACAAAATTTGGTGAGAAGAGTGGTATTTGTGTACCGATCTTCACCACCAAGTATCATCAAGATTGGGTGAAAAAATATTTGCTGGTAATTCGGAAACTCGTTATTTCTTAGAAGCTTGGCAACCCATCTCAATGAAAGTGCTTTTCCGCAGTCTGTGCCAGGTCTACTTGAAGAGGAAACAAACCAGAGAGACAAAACTGAGAACTCCTTTATTTTGTCAAGTTTCAAAGAGCCACTACAAACCATGTTGCATTTAGAGTTCCAAATTCATCTATCTATATAGGAGAGAACAGAGTGAAACCTAAAAATGAAAAAAGCTACTGAATACGAACGCATCAAACTAGAAGAACAAAATTTGGTAAGCCAAGTGGGATTTGTGTACCCATCATTACCACAAAGTATCATCAAGATTGGTTGAAAAATTATTTGCTGGTATTTCGGAAACTCGTAATTTCTTGAAAGCTTGGCAACCCCTCTCAATGAAAGTGCTTTTCCACCGTTTGTGCCTGCGGCTACTTCAAGAGGAAACAAACCATAGAGACAAAACTGAGAACTTCTTTATTATGTCAAGTTTCAAAGAGCCACTACAAACCATGTTGCATTTAGAGTTCCAAATTCATCTATCTATATAGGAGAGAACAGAGTAAAACCAAAAAATAAAAACTGCTACTGTAGACGAATGCTTTAACCTAGAAGAACAAAATTTGGTGAGCCAAGTGGGATTTGTGTACTTGTCCTTACCATCAAGTATCATCAAGTTTGTGTGAAAAAATATTTCCTGGTATTTCAGAAACTCGTTATTTCTTAGAAGCTTGGCAATCCCTCTCAATGAAAGTGCTTTTCAACAGTCTGTGCCAGGGCTACTTGAAGAAGAAAAAAAACAATAGAGACAAAACTGAGAACTCCTTTATTTTGTCAAGTTTCATAGAGCTAAAACAAACCATGTTGGATGTAGAGTTCCAAATTCATCTATCTATATAGCAGAGAAGAGAGTGCAACCTAAATATAAAAACTGCTACTGTAGACAAACGCTTCAACCTAAAAGAACAAAATTTGGTGAGCCAAGTGGGATTTGTGTACTTGTCCTTACCACAAAGTATCATCAAGATTGGGTGAAAAAATATTTGCTGGTATTTCAGAAACTCGTTATTTCTTAGAAGCTTGGCAACCCCTCTCAATGAAAGTGCTTTTCCATAGTCTGTGCCAGGGCTACTTGAAGAGGAAACAAACGATAGAGACAAAACTGAGAACTCCTTTATTTTGTCAATTTTCAAAGATATACTACAAACCATGTAGGATATAGAGTTCCAAATTCATCTCTTGTATAGGAGAGAACAGAGTGAAACATAAAAATAAAAACAGCTACTGAAACGAACGCATCAAACTAGAATAACAAAATTTGGTAAGTCAAGTGGGATTTGTGTACCTATCATTACCACCAAGTATCATCAAGATTGGTTGAAAAAATATTTGCTGGTTTTTCGGAAACTCGTAATTTCTTGGAAGCTTGGCAACCCCTCTCAATGAAAGTGCTTTTCCACCGTTTGTTCCTGGGGCTACTTGAAGAGGAAACAAACCATAGAGACAAAACTGAGAACTCCTTTATTATGTCAAGTTTCAAAGAGCCACTACAAACCATGTTGGATTTAGAGTTCCAAATTCATCTATGTATATACGAGAGAACAGAGTGAAACCTAAACATAAAAACTGCTACTGCAGACGAACGCTTAAACCTAGAAGAACAAAATTTGGTGAGCCAAGTGGGATTTGTGTACCGATCTTCACCACCAAGTATCATCAAGATTGGGTAAAAAAATATTTGCTGGTAATTCGGAAACTCGTTATTTCTTAGAAGCTTGGCAACCCATCTCAATGAAAGTGCTTTTCTGCAGTCTGTGCCAGGTCTACTTGAAGAGGAAACAAACCATAGAGACAGAACTGAGAACTCCTTTATTTTGTCAATTTTCAAAAGATACTACAAACCATGTTGGATTTAGAGTTCCAAATTCATCTATCTATATAGGAGAGAACAGAGTGAAAAGTAAAAATAAAAACTGCTACTGAAAACGAACGCATCAACCTAGAAGAACAAAATTGGTGAGTCAAGTGGGATTTGTGTACCGATCATTACCACCAAGTATCATCCAGATTGGGTGAAAAAATATTTGGTGGTATTTCGGAAACTCGTCATTTCTTGGAAGCTTGGAAACCCCTCTCAATGAAAGTGCTTTTCCACCGTTTGTGCTTGGGGCTACTTGAAGAGGAAACAAACCAGAGAGACAAAACTGAGAACTACTTTATTTTGTCAAGTTTCAAAGAGCCACTACAAACCATGTTGCATTTAGAGTTCCAAATTCATCTATCTATATAGGAGAGAACAGAGTAAAACCAAAAAATAAAAATTGCTACTGTAGACGAATGCATCAACCTAGAAGAACAAAATTTGGTGAGCCAAGTGGGAATTGTGTACTTGTCCTTACCATCAAGTATCATCAAGTTTGGGTGAAAAAATATTTCCTGGTATTTCAGAAACTCGTTATTTTTAGAAGCTTGGCAATCCCTCTCAATGAAAGTGCTTTTCAACAGTCTGTTACAGGGCTACTTGAAGAAGAAACAAACCATAGAGACAAAAGTGAGAACTCCTTTATTTTGTCAAGTTTCATAGAGCTAAAACAAACCATGTTGGATTTAGAGTTCCAAATTCATCTATCTATATAGCAGAGAACAGAGTGCAACCTAAATATAAAAACTGCTACTGTACACAAACGCTTCAACCTAAAAGAACAAAATTTGGTGAGCCAAGTGGGATTTGTGTACTTGTCCTTACCACAAAGTATCATCAAGATTGGGTGAAAAAATATTTGCTGGTATTTCAGAAACTCGTTATTTCTTAGAAGCTTGGCAACCCCTCTCAATGAAAGTGCTTTTCCATAGTCTGTGCCATAGCTACTTGAAGAGGAAACAAACGATAGAGACAAAACTGAGAACTCCTTTATTTTGTCAATTTTCAAAGATATACTACAAACCATGTAGGATATAGAGTTCCAAATTCATCTCTTATATAGGAGAGAACAGAGTGAAACATAAAAATAAAAACAGCTACTGAAACGAACGCATCAAACTAGAAGAACATATTTGGTAAGTCAAGTGGGATTTGTGTACCCATCATTACCAGCAAATATCATCAAGATTGGTTGAAAAAATATTTGCTGGTATTTCGGAAACTCGTAATTTCTTGGAAGCTTGGCAACCCCTCTCAATGAAAGTGCTTTTCCACCGTTTGTGCCTGGGGCTACTTGAAGAGGAAACAAACCATAGAGACAAAACTGAGAACTCCTTTATTATGTCAAGTTTCAAAGAGCCACTGCAAACCATGTTGGATTTAGAGTTAGAAATTCATCTATGTATATACGAGAGAACAGAGTGAAACCTAAACATAAAAACTGCTACTGTACACGAACGCTTAAACCTAGAAGAACAAAATTTGGTGAGTCAAGTGGGATTTGTGTACCGATCTTCACCACCAAGTGTCATGAATATTGGGTGAAAAAATATTTGCTGGTAATTCGTAAACTCGTTATTTCTTAGAAGCTTGGCAACCCATCTCAATGAAAGTGCTTTTCCGCAGTCTGTTCCAGGTCTACTTGAAGAGGAAACAAACCATAGAGACAGAACTGAGAACTCCTTTATTTTGTCAATTTTCAAAAGATACTACAAACCATGTTGGATTTAGAGTTCCAAATTCATCTATCTATATAGGAGAGAACAGAGTGAAACCTAAAAATAAAAACTGCTACTGAAAACGAACGCATCAACCTAGAAGAACAAAATTGGTGAGTCAAGTGGGATTTGTGTACCGATCATTACCACCAAGTATCATCCAGATTGGGTGAAAAAATATTTGGTGGTATTTCGGAAACTTGTAATTTCTTGGAAGCTTGGAAACCCCTCTCAATGAAAGTGCTTTTCCACCGTTTGTGCTTGGGGCTACTTGAAGAGGAAACAAACCAGAGAGACAAAACTGAGAACTCCTTTATTTTGTCAAGTTTCAAAGAGCCACTACAAACCGTGTTGCATTTAGAGTTCCAAATTCATCTATCTATATAGGAGAGAACAGAGTAAAACCAAAAAATAAAAACTGCTACTGTAGACGAATGCTTCAACCTAGAAGAACAAAATTTGGTGAGCCAAGTGGGATTTGTGTACTTGTCCTTACCATCAAGTATCATCAAGTTTGGGTGAAAAAATATTTCCTGGTATTTCAGAAACTCGTTATTTCTTAGAAGCTTGGCAATCCCTCTCAATGAAAGTGCTTTTCAACAGTCTGTGCCAGGGCTACTTGAAGAAGAAACGAACCATAGAGACAAAAGTGAGAACTCCTTTATTTTGTCAAGTTTCATAGAGCTAAAACAAACCATGTTGGATTTAGAGTTCCAAATTCATGTATCTATATAGCAGAGAACAGAGTGCAACCTAAATATAAAAACTGCTACTGTAGACAAACGCTTCAACCTAAAAGAACAAAATTTGGTGAGCCAAGTGGGATTTGTGGACTTGTCATTACCACCACATATCATCAAGATTGGGTGAAAAAATATTTGCTGGTATTTCGGAAACTCATAATTTCTTGGAAGCTTAGCAACCCCTCTCAATGAAAGTGCTTTTCCACCGTTTGTGCTTGGGGCTACTTGAAGAGGAAACAAATCATAGAAACAAATCTGAGAACTCCTTTATTTTGTCAAGTTTCGAAGAGCTAATACAAACCATATTTAATTTAGAGTTCCAAATTCATCTATCTATATAGCAGAGAACAGAGTGAAACCTAAATATAAAAACTGCTACTGTAGAGGAATGCTTCAACCTAGAAGAACATAATTTGGTGAGCCAAGTGGGATTTGTGTACTGATCATCACCACCAAGTATCATCAAGACTGGGTGAAAAAATATTTGCTGGTGTTTCGGAAACTCGTTATTTCTTAGAAGCTTGGCAACCCCTCTCAATGAAAGTGCTTTTCCACAGTCTGTTCCTAGGGGTACTTGAAGAGGAAACAAACCATAGAGACAAAACTGAGAATTCCTTTTTTGTCAAGTTTCAAATAGCTACTACAAACCATGTTGGATTTAGAGTTCCATATTCATCTATCTATATAGCAGAGAACAGAGTGAAACCTAAATATAAAAACTGCTACTGTAGATGAACGCTTCAACCTAGAAGAACAAAATTTAGTGAGCCAAGTGGGATTTGTGTACCGATCATTACCACCACGTATCATCAATATTCGGTGACAAAATATTTGCTGGTATTTCGGAAACTCGTAATTTCTTGCAAGCTTGGCAACCCCTTTCAATGAAAGTGCTTTTCCACAGTCTCTGCTTAGGGCTACATGAAGCAGAAACAAATCATAGAGACAAAACTGAGAACTCCTTTACTTTGTCAAGTTTTAAAGAGATACTACAAACCATATTTAATTTAGAGTTCAAAATTCATCTATCTATATAGGAGAGAAGAGAGTGAAACCTAAATATAAAAACTGCTACTGTAGACGAACGCTTCAACCTAGAAGAACAAAATTTGGTGAGCCAAGTGTGATTTGTGTACTGATAATTATCACCAAGTGTCATCAAGATTGCGTGAAAAAATATTTGCTGGTATTTCAGAAACTCGTTATTTCTTAGATCTTGGCAACCCCTCTCAATGAAAGTGCTTTTCCATAGTCTGTGCCAGGGCTAATTGAAGAGGAAACAAACCATAGAGACAAAACTGTGAATTCCTTTATTTTGTCAATTTTCAAAGAGATACTACAAACCATGTAGGATTTAGAGTTCCAAATTCATCTATCTATATACGAGAGAACAGAGTGAAACCTAAAAATGAAAAAAGCTACTGAATACGAACGCATCAAACTAGAAGAACAAAATTTGGTAAGTCAAGTGGGATTTGTGTACCCATCATTACCACAAAGTATCATCAAGATTGGTTGAAAAATTATTTGCTGGTATTTCGGAAACTCGTAATTTCTTGAAAGCTTGGCAACCCCTCTCAATGAAAGTGCTTTTCCACCGTTTGTGCCTGCGGCTACTTCAAGAGGAAACAAACCATAGAGACAAAACTGAGAACTTCTTTATTATGTCAAGTTTCAAAGAGCCACTACAAACCATGTTGCATTTAGAGTTCCAAATTCATCTATCTATATAGGAGAGAACAGAGTAAAACCAAAAAATAAAAACTGCTACTGTAGACGAATGCTTTAACCTAGAAGAACAAAATTTGGTGAGCCAAGTGAGATTTGTGTACCGATCATTACCCCCAAGTATCATCAAGATTGGGTGAAAAAATATTTGCTGGTATTTCGGAAACTCGTAATTTCTTGGAAGCTTGGCAACCCCTCTCAATGAAAGTGCTTTTCCACAGTCTGTTCCTTGGGGTACTTGAAGAGGAAACAAACCATAGAGACAAAACTGAGAACACCTTTATTTTGTCAAGTTTCAAAGAACTACTACAAACCATGTTGGATTTAGAGTTTCAAATTCATCTATCAATATAGGAGAGAACAGAGTGAAACCAAAAAATAAAAACTGCTAGTGTAGATGAATGCGTCAACCTAGAAGAACAAAATTCGGTGAGCCAAGTGCGATTTTTGTACTTGTATTACCACCAAGTATCATCAAGATTGGGTGACAAAATATTTGCTGGTATTTCAGAAACTCGTTATTACTTAGAAGCTTGGCAACCCCTCTCAATGAAAGTGCTTTTCCACACTCTGTGCCAGGTCTACTTGAAGAGGAAACAAACCATAGAGACAAAACTGAGAACTCCTTTATTTTGTCTATTTTCAAAGAGATACTATAAACCATGTAGGATTTAGAGTTCCAAATTCATCTATCTATATAGGAGACAACAGAGTGAAACCGAAAAATAAAATCTGCTACTGAAAACGAACGCATCAACCTAGAAGAACAAAATTTGTTGAGCCAAGTGGGATTTGTGTACTGATCATTATCACCAAGTGTCATCAAGATTGCCTGAAAAAATATTTGCTGGTATTTTAGAAAATCGTTAATTCTTAGAAGCTTGGCAACCCAACTCACTGAAAGTGCTTTTCCACAGTCTGTTCCTTCGGGTACTTGAAGAGGAAACAAACCATAGAGACAAAACTGAGAACACCTTTATATTGTCAAGTTTCAAAGAGCTACTACAATCCATGTTGCATTTAGAGTTCCAAATTCATCTATCTATATAGGAGAGAACAGAGTGAAACCTAAAAATAAAAACTGCTACTGTAAACGAACGCTTCAACCTAGAAGAACCAAATTTGGTGAGCCAAGTGGGATTTGTGGACTTGTCATTACCACCACGTATCATCAAGATTTCGTGAAAAAATATTTGCTGGTATTTCGGAAACTCGTAATTTCTTGGAAGCTTGGCAACCCTCTCAATGAAAGTGCTTTTCAACAGTCTCTGGTTAGGGCTACTTGAAGCGGAAACAAATCATAGAGACAAAACTGAGAACTCCTTTATTTTGTCACGTTTCAAAGAGCTACTACAAACCATATTGGATTTAGAGTTCCAAATTCATCTATCTATATAGGAGAGAACAGAGTGAAACCTAAATATAAAAACTGCTACTGTAGACGAACGCTTCAACCTAGAAGAACAAAATTTGGTGAGCCAAGTGGGATTTGTGTACCGATCTTCACCACCAAGTATCATCAAGATTGGGTGACAAAATATTTGCTGGTAATTCGGAAACTCGTTATTTCCTAGAAGCTTGGCAACCCCTCTCAATGAAAGTGCTTTTCCATAGTCTCTGCTTAGGGCTACTGGAAGCGGAAACCAATCATAGAGACAAAACTGAGAACACCTTTATTTTCTCAAGTTTCAAAGAGCTACTACTAACCATGTAGGATTTAGAGTTCCAAATTCATCTATCTATATAGGAGAGAATAGAGTAAAACCAAAAAATAAAAACTGCTACTGTAGACGAATGCTTCAACCTAGAAGAACAAAATTTGGTGAGCCAAGTGGGATTTGTTTACTTGTCCTTACCACCAAGTATCATCAAGATTGGGTGAAAAAATATTTGCTGGTAATTCGGAAACTCGTTATTTCTTAGAAGCTTGGCAACCCATCTCAATGAAAGTGTTTTTCCGCAGTCTGTGCCAGGTCTACTTGAAGAGGAAACAAACCATAGAGCCAGAACTGAGAACTCCTTTTTTTTGTCAATTTTCAAAAGATACTACAAACCATGTTGGATTTAGAGTTCCAAATTCATCTATCTATATAGGAGAGAACAGAGTGAAACCTAAAAATAAAAACTGCTACTGAAAACGAACGCATCAACCTAGAAGAACAAAATTGGTGAGTTAAGTGGGATTTGTGTACCGATCATTACCACCAAGTATCATCCAGATTGGGTGAAAAAATATTTGGTGGTATTTCGGAAACTCGTAATTTCTTGGAAGCTTGGAAACCCCTCTCAATGAGGGGTTTTCCACCGTTTGTGCTTGGGGCTACTTGAAGAGGAAACAAACCATAGAGACAAAACTGAGAACTTTTTTATTTTGTCAAGTTTCAAAGAGCCACTACAAACCATGTTGCATTTAGAGTTCCAAATTCATCTATCTATATAGGAGAGAACAGAGTAAAACCAAAAAATAAAAACTGCTACTGTAGGCGAATGCTTCAACCTAGAAGAACAAAAATTGGTGAGCCAAGTGGGATTTGTGTACTTGTCCTTACCATCAAGTATCATCAAGTTTTTGTGAAAAAATATTTCCTGGTATTTCAGAAACTCGTTATTTCTTAGAAGCTTGGCAATCCCTCTCAATGAAAGTGCTTTTCAACAGTCTGTGCCAAGGCTACTTGAGGAAGAAACAAACCATAGAGACAAAACTGAGAACTCCTTTATTTTGTCAAGTTTCATAGAGCTAAAACAAACCATGTTGGATTTAGAGTTCCAAATTCATCTATCTATATAGCAGAGAACAGAGTGCAACCTAAATATAAAAACTGCTAGTAGACAAACGCTTCAACCCAAAAGAACAAAATTTGGGGAGCCAAGTGGGATTTGTGGACTTGTCATTACCACCACATATCATCAAGATTGGGTGAAAAAATATTTGCTGGCATTTCGGAAACTTGTAATTTCTTGGAAGCTTTGCAACCCCTCTCAATGAAAGTGCTTTTCCACAGTCTCTGCTTAGGGCTACTTGAAGCGGAAACAAATCATAGAGACAAATCTGAGAACTCCTTTATTTTCTCAAGTTTCAAAGAGCTAATACAAACCATATTGGATTTAGAGTTCCAAATTCATCTATCTATATAGGAGAGAACAGAGTGAAACCTAAATATAAAAATTGCTTCTGTAGAGGAATGCTTCAAACTAGAAGAACAAAATTTGGTGAGCCAAGTGGGATTTGTGTACTGATCATCACCACCAAATATCATCAAGATTGGGTGAAAAAATATTTGCTGGTATTTCGGAAACTCGTTATTTCTTAGAAGCTTGGCAACCCCTCTCAATGAAAGTGCTTTTCCACGTGTGTGCCTAGGGCTACTTGAAGAGGAAACAAACCATAGAGACAAAACTGAGAACTCCTTTATTTTGTCAAGTTTCAAAGAGCCACTACAAACCATGTTGGATTTAGAGTTCCAAATTCATCTAACTTTATACTAGAGAACAGAGTGAAAACTAAACATAAGAAGTGCTACTGTAAACGAACTCTTCAACCTAGAAGAACAAAATTTGGTGAGCCAAGTGGGATTTGTGGACGTGTCATTACCACCACGTATCATCAAGATTTCATGAAAAAATATTTGCTCGTATTTCGGAAACTCGTAATTTCTTGGAAGCTTGGCACCCCTCTCAATGAAAGTGCTTTTCAACAGTCTCTGGTTAGGGCTACTTGAAGCGGAAACAAATCATAGAGACAAAACTGAGAACTCCTTTATTTTGTCACGATTCAAAGAGCTACTACAAACCATATTGGATTTAGATTTCCAAATTCATCTATCTATATAGGAGAGAACAGAGTGAAACATAAATATAAAAACTGCTACTGTAGACGAACGCTTCAACCTAGAAGAACAAAATTTGGTGAGCCAAGTGGGATTTGTGTACCGATCTTCACCACCAAGTATCATCAAGATTGGGTGACAAAATATTTGCTGGTAATTCGGAAACTCGTTATTTCCTAGAAGCTTGGCAACCCCTCTCAATGAAAGTACTTTTCCACAGTCTCTGCTTAGGGCTACTTGAAGCGGAAACCAATCATAGAGACAAAACTGAGAAATCCTTTATTTTGTCAAGTTTCAAAGAGCTACTACTAACCATGTAGGATTTAGAGTTCCAAATTCATCTATCTATATAGGAGAGAATAGAGTAAAACCAAAAAATAAAAACTGTTACTGTAGACGAATGCTTCAACCTAGAAGAACAAAATTTGGTGAGCCAAGTGGGATTTGTGTACTTGTCCTTACCACAAAGTATCAACAAGATTGGGTGAAAAAATATTTGCTGGTATTTCAGAAACTCGTTATTTCTTAGAATCTTGGCAACCCCTCTCAATGAAAGTGCTTTTCCATAGTCTGTGCCAGGGCTACTTGAAGAGGAAACAAACGATAGAGACAAAACTGAGAACTCCTTTATTTTGTCAATTTTCAAAGATATACTACAAATCATGTAGGATATAGGGTTCCAAATTCATCTATTATATAGGAGAGAACAGAGTGAAACATAAAAATAAAAACAGCTACTGAAACGAACGCATCAAACTAGAAGAACAAAATTTGGTAAGTCAAGTGAGATTTGTGTACCCATCATTACCACCAATTGTCATCAAGATTGGTTGAAAAAATATTTGCTGGTATTTCGGAAACTCGTAATTTCTTGGAAGCTTGGCAACCCCTCTCAATGAAAGTGCTTTTCCACCGTTTGTGCCTGGGGATATTTGAAGAGGAAATAAACCATAGAGACAAAACTGAGAACTCCTTTATTATGTCAAGTTTCAAAGAGCCACTACAAACCATGTTGGATATAGAGTTCCAAATTCATCTATGTATATACGAGAGAACAGAGTAAAACCTAAACATAAAAACTGCTACTGTAGACGAACGCTTAAACCTAGAAGAACAAAATTTGGTGAGCCAAGTGGGATTTGTGTACCGATCTTCACCACCAAGTATCATCAAGATTGGGTGAAAAAATATTTGCTGGTAATTCGGAAACTCGTTATTTCTTAGAAGCTTGGCAACCCATCTCAATAAAATTGCTTTCAGGAGTCTGTGCCAGGTCTACTTGAAGAGGAAACAAACCATAGAGACAGAACTGAGAACTCCTTTATTTTGTCAATTTTCAAAAGATACTACAAACCATGTTGGATTTAGAATTCCAAATTCATCTATCTATATAGGAGAGAACAGAGTGAAACCTAAAAACAAAAACTGCTACTGAAAACGAACGCATCAACCTAGAAGAACAAAATTGGTGAGTCAAGTGGGATTTGTGTACCGATCATTACCACCAAGTATCATCAAGATTGGGTGAAAAAATATTTGGTGGTATTTCGGAAACTTGTAATATTTTGGAAGCTTAGGAACCCCTCTCAATGAAAGTGCTTTTCCACCGTTTGTGCTTGGGGCTATTTGAAGAGGAAACAAACCATAGAGACATAACTGAGAACTCCTTTATTTTTTAAAGTTTCAAAGAGCCACTACAAACCATGTTGCATTTAGAGTTCGAAATTCATCTATCTATATAGGAGAGAACAGAGTAAAACCAAAAAATAAAAACTCCTACTGTAGACGAATGCTTTAACCTAGAAGAACAAAATTTGGTGAGCCAAGTGGGATTTGTGTACTTGTCCTTACCATAAAGTATCATCAAGTTTGGGTGAAAAAATATTTCCTGGTATTTCAGAAACTCGTTATTTCTTAGAAGCTTGGCAACCCCTCTCAATGAAAGTGCTTTTCCATAGTCTGTGCCAGGGCTACTTGAAGAGGAAACAAACGATAGAGACAAAACTGAGAACTCCTTTATTTTGTCAATTTTCAAAGATATACTACAAACCATGTAGGATATAGAGTTCCAAATTCATCTCTTATATAGGAGAGAACCGAGTGAAACATAAAAATAAAAACAGCTACTGAAACGAACGCATCAAACTAGAAGAACCAAATTTGGTAAGTCACTTGGGATTTGTGTACCCATCATTACCACCAAGTATCATCAAGATTGGTTGAAAAAATATTTGCTGGTATTTCGGAAACTCGTAATTTCTTGGAAGCTTGCCAACCCCTCTCAATGAAAGTGCTTTTCCACCGTTTGTGCCTGGGGCTACTTGAAGAGGAAACAAACCATAGAGACAAAACTGAGAACTCCTTTATTATGTCAAGTTTCAAAGAGCCACTACAAACCATGTTGGATTTAGAGTTCCAAATTCATCTATCTATATACGAGAGAACAGAGTGAAACCTAAACATAAAAACTGCTACTGTAGACGAACGCTTAAATCTAGAAGAACAAAATTTGGTGAGAAGAGTGGTATTTGTGTACCGATCTTCACCACCAAGTATCATCAAGATTGGGTGAAAAAATATTTGCTGGTAATTCGGAAACTCGTTATTTCTTAGAAGCTTGGCAACCCATCTCAATGAAAGTGCTTTTCCGCAGTCTGTGCCAGGTCTACTTGAAGAGGAAACAAACCAGAGAGACAAAACTGAGAACTCCTTTATTTTGTCAAGTTTCAAAGAGCCACTACAAACCATGTTGCATTTAGAGTTCCAAATTCATCTATCTATATAGGAGAGAACAGAGTGAAACCTAAAAATGAAAAAAGCTACTGAATACGAACGCATCAAACTAGAAGAACAAAATTTGGTAAGCCAAGTGGGATTTGTGTACCCATCATTACCACAAAGTATCATCAAGATTGGTTGAAAAATTATTTGCTGGTATTTCGGAAACTCGTAATTTCTTGAAAGCTTGGCAACCCCTCTCAATGAAAGTGCTTTTCCACCGTTTGTGCCTGCGGCTACTTCAAGAGGAAACAAACCATAGAGACAAAACTGAGAACTTCTTTATTATGTCAAGTTTCAAAGAGCCACTACAAACCATGTTGCATTTAGAGTTCCAAATTCATCTATCTATATAGGAGAGAACAGAGTAAAACCAAAAAATAAAAACTGCTACTGTAGACGAATGCTTTAACCTAGAAGAACAAAATTTGGTGAGCCAAGTGGGATTTGTGTACTTGTCCTTACCATCAAGTATCATCAAGTTTGTGTGAAAAAATATTTCCTGGTATTTCAGAAACTCGTTATTTCTTAGAAGCTTGGCAATCCCTCTCAATGAAAGTGCTTTTCAACAGTCTGTGCCAGGGCTACTTGAAGAAGAAAAAAAACAATAGAGACAAAACTGAGAACTCCTTTATTTTGTCAAGTTTCATAGAGCTAAAACAAACCATGTTGGATGTAGAGTTGCAAATTCATCTATCTATATAGCAGAGAAGAGAGTGCAACCTAAATATAAAAACTGCTACTGTAGACAAACGCTTCAACCTAAAAGAACAAAATTTGGTGAGCCAAGTGGGATTTGTGTACTTGTCCTTACCACAAAGTATCATCAAGATTGGGTGAAAAAATATTTGCTGGTATTTCAGAAACTCGTTATTTCTTAGAAGCTTGGCAACCCCTCTCAATGAAAGTGCTTTTCCATAGTCTGTGCCAGGGCTACTTGAAGAGGAAACAAACGATAGAGACAAAACTGAGAACTCCTTTATTTTGTCAATTTTCAAAGATATACTACAAACCATGTAGGATATAGAGTTCCAAATTCATCTCTTGTATAGGAGAGAACAGAGTGAAACATAAAAATAAAAACAGCTACTGAAACGAACGCATCAAACTAGAATAACAAAATTTGGTAAGTCAAGTGGGATTTGTGTACCTATCATTACCACCAAGTATCATCAAGATTGGTTGAAAAAATATTTGCTGGTTTTTCGGAAACTCGTAATTTCTTGGAAGCTTGGCAACCCCTCTCAATGAAAGTGCTTTTCCACCGTTTGTTCCTGGGGCTACTTGAAGAGGAAACAAACCATAGAGACAAAACTGAGAACTCCTTTATTATGTCAAGTTTCAAAGAGCCACTACAAACCATGTTGGATTTAGAGTTCCAAATTCATCTATGTATATACGAGAGAACAGAGTGAAACCTAAACATAAAAACTGCTACTGCAGACGAACGCTTAAACCTAGAAGAACAAAATTTGGTGAGCCAAGTGGGATTTGTGTACCGATCTTCACCACCAAGTATCATCAAGATTGGGTAAAAAAATATTTGCTGGTAATTCGGAAACTCGTTATTTCTTAGAAGCTTGGCAACCCATCTCAATGAAAGTGCTTTTCTGCAGTCTGTGCCAGGTCTACTTGAAGAGGAAACAAACCATAGAGACAGAACTGAGAACTCCTTTATTTTGTCAATTTTCAAAAGATACTACAAACCATGTTGGATTTAGAGTTCCAAATTCATCTATCTATATAGGAGAGAACAGAGTGAAAAGTAAAAATAAAAACTGCTACTGAAAACGAACGCATCAACCTAGAAGAACAAAATTGGTGAGTCAAGTGGGATTTGTGTACCGATCATTACCACCAAGTATCATCCAGATTGGGTGAAAAAATATTTGGTGGTATTTCGGAAACTCGTCATTTCTTGGAAGCTTGGAAACCCCTCTCAATGAAAGTGCTTTTCCACCGTTTGTGCTTGGGGCTACTTGAAGAGGAAACAAACCAGAGAGACAAAACTGAGAACTACTTTATTTTGTCAAGTTTCAAAGAGCCACTACAAACCATGTTGCATTTAGAGTTCCAAATTCATCTATCTATATAGGAGAGAACAGAGTAAAACCAAAAAATAAAAATTGCTACTGTAGACGAATGCATCAACCTAGAAGAACAAAATTTGGTGAGCCAAGTGGGAATTGTGTACTTGTCCTTACCATCAAGTATCATCAAGTTTGGGTGAAAAAATATTTCCTGGTATTTCAGAAACTCGTTATTTTTAGAAGCTTGGCAATCCCTCTCAATGAAAGTGCTTTTCAACAGTCTGTTACAGGGCTACTTGAAGAAGAAACAAACCATAGAGACAAAAGTGAGAACTCCTTTATTTTGTCAAGTTTCATAGAGCTAAAACAAACCATGTTGGATTTAGAGTTCCAAATTCATCTATCTATATAGCAGAGAACAGAGTGCAACCTAAATATAAAAACTGCTACTGTACACAAACGCTTCAACCTAAAAGAACAAAATTTGGTGAGCCAAGTGGGATTTGTGTACTTGTCCTTACCACAAAGTATCATCAAGATTGGGTGAAAAAATATTTGCTGGTATTTCAGAAACTCGTTATTTCTTAGAAGCTTGGCAACCCCTCTCAATGAAAGTGCTTTTCCATAGTCTGTGCCATAGCTACTTGAAGAGGAAACAAACGATAGAGACAAAACTGAGAACTCCTTTATTTTGTCAATTTTCAAAGATATACTACAAACCATGTAGGATATAGAGTTCCAAATTCATCTCTTATATAGGAGAGAACAGAGTGAAACATAAAAATAAAAACAGCTACTGAAACGAACGCATCAAACTAGAAGAACATATTTGGTAAGTCAAGTGGGATTTGTGTACCCATCATTACCAGCAAATATCATCAAGATTGGTTGAAAAAATATTTGCTGGTATTTCGGAAACTCGTAATTTCTTGGAAGCTTGGCAACCCCTCTCAATGAAAGTGCTTTTCCACCGTTTGTGCCTGGGGCTACTTGAAGAGGAAACAAACCATAGAGACAAAACTGAGAACTCCTTTATTATGTCAAGTTTCAAAGAGCCACTGCAAACCATGTTGGATTTAGAGTTAGAAATTCATCTATGTATATACGAGAGAACAGAGTGAAACCTAAACATAAAAACTGCTACTGTACACGAACGCTTAAACCTAGAAGAACAAAATTTGGTGAGTCAAGTGGGATTTGTGTACCGATCTTCACCACCAAGTGTCATGAATATTGGGTGAAGAAATATTTGCTGGTAATTCGTAAACTCGTTATTTCTTAGAAGCTTGGCAACCCATCTCAATGAAAGTGCTTTTCCGCAGTCTGTTCCAGGTCTACTTGAAGAGGAAACAAACCATAGAGACAGAACTGAGAACTCCTTTATTTTGTCAATTTTCAAAAGATACTACAAACCATGTTGGATTTAGAGTTCCAAATTCATCTATCTATATAGGAGAGAACAGAGTGAAACCTAAAAATAAAAACTGCTACTGAAAACGAACGCATCAACCTAGAAGAACAAAATTGGTGAGTCAAGTGGGATTTGTGTACCGATCATTACCACCAAGTATCATCCAGATTGGGTGAAAAAATATTTGGTGGTATTTCGGAAACTTGTAATTTCTTGGAAGCTTGGAAACCCCTCTCAATGAAAGTGCTTTTCCACCGTTTGTGCTTGGGGCTACTTGAAGAGGAAACAAACCAGAGAGACAAAACTGAGAACTCCTTTATTTTGTCAAGTTTCAAAGAGCCACTACAAACCGTGTTGCATTTAGAGTTCCAAATTCATCTATCTATATAGGAGAGAACAGAGTAAAACCAAAAAATAAAAACTGCTACTGTAGACGAATGCTTCAACCTAGAAGAACAAAATTTGGTGAGCCAAGTGGGATTTGTGTACTTGTCCTTACCATCAAGTATCATCAAGTTTGGGTGAAAAAATATTTCCTGGTATTTCAGAAACTCGTTATTTCTTAGAAGCTTGGCAATCCCTCTCAATGAAAGTGCTTTTCAACAGTCTGTGCCAGGGCTACTTGAAGAAGAAACGAACCATAGAGACAAAAGTGAGAACTCCTTTATTTTGTCAAGTTTCATAGAGCTAAAACAAACCATGTTGGATTTAGAGTTCCAAATTCATGTATCTATATAGCAGAGAACAGAGTGCAACCTAAATATAAAAACTGCTACTGTAGACAAACGCTTCAACCTAAAAGAACAAAATTTGGTGAGCCAAGTGGGATTTGTGGACTTGTCATTACCACCACATATCATCAAGATTGGGTGAAAAAATATTTGCTGGTATTTCGGAAACTCATAATTTCTTGGAAGCTTAGCAACCCCTCTCAATGAAAGTGCTTTTCCACCGTTTGTGCTTGGGGCTACTTGAAGAGGAAACAAATCATAGAAACAAATCTGAGAACTCCTTTATTTTGTCAAGTTTCGAAGAGCTAATACAAACCATATTTAATTTAGAGTTCCAAATTCATCTATCTATATAGCAGAGAACAGAGTGAAACCTAAATATAAAAACTGCTACTGTAGAGGAATGCTTCAACCTAGAAGAACATAATTTGGTGAGCCAAGTGGGATTTGTGTACTGATCATCACCACCAAGTATCATCAAGACTGGGTGAAAAAATATTTGCTGGTGTTTCGGAAACTCGTTATTTCTTAGAAGCTTGGCAACCCCTCTCAATGAAAGTGCTTTTCCACAGTCTGTTCCTAGGGGTACTTGAAGAGGAAACAAACCATAGAGACAAAACTGAGAATTCCTTTTTTGTCAAGTTTCAAATAGCTACTACAAACCATGTTGGATTTAGAGTTCCATATTCATCTATCTATATAGCAGAGAACAGAGTGAAACCTAAATATAAAAACTGCTACTGTAGATGAACGCTTCAACCTAGAAGAACAAAATTTAGTGAGCCAAGTGGGATTTGTGTACCGATCATTACCACCACGTATCATCAATATTCGGTGACAAAATATTTGCTGGTATTTCGGAAACTCGTAATTTCTTGCAAGCTTGGCAACCCCTTTCAATGAAAGTGCTTTTCCACAGTCTCTGCTTAGGGCTACATGAAGCAGAAACAAATCATAGAGACAAAACTGAGAACTCCTTTACTTTGTCAAGTTTTAAAGAGATACTACAAACCATATTTAATTTAGAGTTCAAAATTCATCTATCTATATAGGAGAGAAGAGAGTGAAACCTAAATATAAAAACTGCTACTGTAGACGAACGCTTCAACCTAGAAGAACAAAATTTGGTGAGCCAAGTGTGATTTGTGTACTGATAATTATCACCAAGTGTCATCAAGATTGCGTGAAAAAATATTTGCTGGTATTTCAGAAACTCGTTATTTCTTAGATCTTGGCAACCCCTCTCAATGAAAGTGCTTTTCCATAGTCTGTGCCAGGGCTAATTGAAGAGGAAACAAACCATAGAGACAAAACTGTGAATTCCTTTATTTTGTCAATTTTCAAAGAGATACTACAAACCATGTAGGATTTAGAGTTCCAAATTCATCTATCTATATACGAGAGAACAGAGTGAAACCTAAAAATGAAAAAAGCTACTGAATACGAACGCATCAAACTAGAAGAACAAAATTTGGTAAGTCAAGTGGGATTTGTGTACCCATCATTACCACAAAGTATCATCAAGATTGGTTGAAAAATTATTTGCTGGTATTTCGGAAACTCGTAATTTCTTGAAAGCTTGGCAACCCCTCTCAATGAAAGTGCTTTTCCACCGTTTGTGCCTGCGGCTACTTCAAGAGGAAACAAACCATAGAGACAAAACTGAGAACTTCTTTATTATGTCAAGTTTCAAAGAGCCACTACAAACCATGTTGCATTTAGAGTTCCAAATTCATCTATCTATATAGGAGAGAACAGAGTAAAACCAAAAAATAAAAACTGCTACTGTAGACGAATGCTTTAACCTAGAAGAACAAAATTTGGTGAGCCAAGTGGGATTTGTGTACTTGTCCTTACCATTCAAGTATCATCAAGTTTGTGTGAAAAAATATTTCCTGGTATTTCAGAAACTCGTTATTTCTTAGAAGCTTGGCAATCCCTCTCAATGAAAGTGCTTTTCAACAGTCTGTGCCAGGGCTACTTGAAGAAGAAAAAAAACAATAGAGACAAAACTGAGAACTCCTTTATTTTGTCAAGTTTCATAGAGCTAAAACAAACCATGTTGGATTTAGAGTTCCAAATTCATCTATCTATATAGCAGAGAACAGAGTGCAACCTAAATATAAAAACTGCTACTGTAGACAAACGCTTCAACCTAAAAGAACAAAATTTGGTGAGCCAAGTGGGATTTGTGTACTTGTCCTTACCACAAAGTATCATCAAGATTGGGTGAAAAAATATTTGCTGGTATTTCAGAAACTCGTTATTTCTTAGAAGTTTGGCAACCCCTCTCAATGAAAGTGCTTTTTCATAGTCTGTGCCAGGGCTACTTGAAGAGGAAACAAACGATAGAGACAAAACTGAGAACTCCTTTATTTTGTCAATTTTCAAAGATATACTACAAACCATGTAGGATATAGAGTTCCAAATTCATCTCTTATATAGGAGAGAACAGAGTGAAACATAAAAATAAAAACAGCTACTGAAACGAACGCATCAAACTAGAAGAATAAAATTTGGTAAGTCAAGTGGGATTTGTGTACCTATCATTACCACCAAGTATCATCAAGATTGGTTGAAAAAATATTTGCTGGTATTTCGGAAACTCATAATTTCTTGGAAGCTTGGCAACCCCTCTCAATGAAAGTGCTTTTCCACCGTTTGTTCCTGGGGCTTCTTGAAGAGGAAACAAACCATAGAGACAAAACTGAGAACTCCTTTATTATGTCAAGTTTCAAAGAGCCACTACAAACCATGTTGGATTTAGAGTTCCAAATTCATCTATGTATATACGAGAGAACAGAGTGAAACCTAAACATAAAAACTGCTACTGTAGACGAACGCTTAAACCTAGAAGAACAAAATTTGGTGAGCCAAGTGGGATTTGTGTACCGATCTTCACCACCAAGTATCATCAAGATTGGGTGAAAAAATATTTGCTGGTAATTCGGAAACTCGTTATTTCTTAGAAGCTTGGCCACCCATCTCAATGAAAGTGCTTTTCCGCAGTCTGTGCCAGGTCTACTTGAAGAGGAAACAAACCATAGAGACAGAACTGAGAACTCCTTTATTTTGTCAATTTTCAAAAGATACTACAAACCATGTTGGATTTAGAGTTCCAAATTCATCTATCTATATAGGAGAGAACAGAGTGAAACCTAAAAATAAAAACTGCTACTGAAAACGAACGCATCAACCTAAAAGAACAAAATTGGTGAGTCAAGTGGGATTTGTGTACCGATCATTACCACCAAGTATCATCCAGATTGGTTGAAAAAATATTTGGTGGTATTTCGGAAACTCGTAATTTCTTGGAAGCTTGGAAACCCCTCTCAATGAAAGTGCTTTTCCACCGTTTGTGCTTGGGGCTACTTGAAGAGGAAACAAATCATAGAAAAAAATCTGAGAACTCCTTTATTTTGTCAAGTTTCGAAGAGCTAATACAAACCATATTTAATTTAGAGTTCCAAATTCATCTATCTATATAGCAGAGAACAGAGTGAAACCTAAATATAAAAACTGCTACTGTAGAGGAATGCTTCAACCTAGAAGAACATAATTTGGTGAGCCAAGTGGGATTTGTGTACTGATCATCACCACCAAGTATCATCAAGACTGGGTGAAAAAATATTTGCTGGTATTTCGGAAACTCGTTATTTCTTAGAAGCTTGGCAACCCCTCTCAATGAAAGTGCTTTTCCACAGTCTGTTCCTAGGGGTACTTGAAGAGGAAACAAACCATAGAGACAAAACTGAGAATTCCTTTTTTGTCAAGTTTCAAATAGCTACTACAAACCATGTTGGATTTAGAGTTCCATATTCATCTATCTATATAGCAGAGAACAGAGTGAAACCTAAATATAAAAACTGCTACTGTAGATGAACGCTTCAACCTAGAAGAACAAAATTTAGTGAGCCAAGTGGGATTTGTGTACCGATCATTACCACCACGTATCATCAATATTCGGTGACAAAATATTTGCTGGTATTTCGGAAACTCGTAATTTCTTGAAAGCTTGGCAACCCCTCTCAATGAAAGTGCTTTTCCACCGTTTGTGCCTGCGGCTACTTCAAGAGGAAACAAACCATAGAGACAAAACTGAGAACTTCTTTATTATGTCAAGTTTCAAAGAGCCACTACAAACCATGTTGCATTTAGAGTTCCAAATTCATCTATCTATATAGGAGAGAACAGAGTAAAACCAAAAAATAAAAACTGCTACTGTAGACGAATGCTTTAACCTAGAAGAACAAAATTTGGTGAGCCAAGTGGGATTTGTGTACTTGTCCTTTCCATCAAGTATCATCAAGTTTGTGTGAAAAAATATTTCCTGGTATTTCAGAAACTCGTTATTTCTTAGAAGCTTGGCAATCCCTCTCAATGAAAGTGCTTTTCAACAGTCTGTGCCAGGGCTACTTGAAGAAGAAAAAAAACAATAGAGACAAAACTGAGAACTCCTTTATTTTGTAAAGTTTCATAGAGCTCTAACAAACCATGTTGGATTTAGAGTTCCAAATTCATCTATCTATATAGCAGAGAACAGAGTGCAACCTAAATATAAAAACTGCTACTGTAGACAAACGCTTCAACCTAAAAGAACAAAATTTGGTGAGCCAAGTGGGATTTGTGTACTTGTAATTACCACAAAGTATCATCAAGATTGGGTGAAAAAATATTTGCTGGTATTTCAGAAACTCGTTATTTCTTAGAAGCTTGGCAACCCCTCTCAATGAAAGTGCTTTTCCATAGTCTGTGCCAGGGCTACTTGAAGAGGAAACAAACGATACAGACAAAACTGAGAACTCCTTTATTTTGTCAATTTTCAAAGATATACTACAAACCATGTAGGATATAGAGTTCCAAATTCATCTCTTATATAGGAGAGAACAGAGTGAAACATAAAAATAAAAACAGCTACTGAAACGAACGCATCAAACTAGAAGAACAAAATTTGGTAAGTCAAGTGGGATTTGTGTACCTATCATTACCACCAAGTATCATCAAGATTGGTTGAAAAAATATTTGCTGGTATTTTGGAAACTCATAATTTCTTGGAAGCTTGGCAACCCCTCTCAATGAAAGTGCTTTTCCACCGTTTGTTCCTGGGGCTACTTGAAGAAGAAACAAACCATAGAGACAAAACTGAGAACTCCTTTATTATGTCAAGTTTCAAAGAGCCACTACAAACCATGTTGGATTTAGAGTTCCAAATTCATCTATGTATATACGAGAGAACAGAGTGAAACCTAAACATAAAAACTGCTACTGTAGACGAACGCTTAAACCTAGAAGAACAAAATTTGGTGAGCCAAGTGGGATTTGTGTACCGATCTTCACCACCAAGTATCATCAAGATTGGGTGAAAAAATATTTGCTGGTAATTCGGAAACTCGTTATTTCTTAGAAGCTTGGCAACCCATCTCAATGAAAGTGCTTTTCCGCAGTCTATGCCAGGTCTACTTGAAGAGGAAACAAACCATAGAGACAGAACTGAGAACTCCTTTATTTTGTCAATTTTCAAAAGATACTACAAACCATGTTGGATTTAGAGTTCCAAATTCATCTATCTATATAGGAGAGAACAGAGTGAAACCTAAAAATAAAAACTGCTACTGAAAACGAACGCATCAACCTAAAAGAACAAAATTGGTGAGTCAAGTGGGATTTGTGTACCGATCATTACCACCAAGTATCATCCAGATTGGGTGAAAAAATATTTGGTGGTATTTCGGAAACTCGTAATTTCTTGGAAGCTTGGAAACCCCTCTCAATGAAAGTGCTTTTCCACCGTTTGTGCTTGGGGCTACTTGAAGAGGAAACAAACCATAGAGAAAAAACTGAGAACTCCTTTATTTTGTCAAGTTTCAAAGAGCCACTACAAACCATGTTGCATTTAGAGTTCCAAATTCATCTATCTGTATAGGAGAGAACAGAGTAAAACCAAAAAATAAAAACTGCTACTGTAGACGAATGCATCAACCTAGAAGAACAAAATTTGGTGAGCCTAGTGGGATTTGTGTACTTGTTCTTACCATCAAGTATCATCAAGTTTGGGTGAAAAAATATTTCCTGGTATTTCAGAAACTCGTTATTTTTAGAAGCTTGGCAATCCCTCTCAATGAAAGTGCTTTTCAACAGTCTGTGCCAGGGCTACTTGAAGAAGAAACAAACCATAGAGACAAAGTGAGAACTCCTTTATTTTGTCAAGTTTCATAGAGCTAAAACAAACCATGTTGGATTTAGAGTTCCAAATTCATCTATCTATATAGCAGAGAACAGAGTGCAACCTAAATATAAAAACTGCTACTGTAGACAAACGCTTCAACATAAAGAACAAAATTTGGTGAGCCAAGTGGGATTTGTGTACTTGTAATTACCACAAAGTATCATCAAGTTTGGGTGAAAAAATATTTGCTGGTATTTCAGAAACTCGTTATTTCTTAGAAGCTTGGCAACCCCTCTCAATGAAAGTGCTTTTCCATAGTCTGTGCCAGGGCTACTTGAAGAGGAAACAAACGATAGAGACAAAACTGAGAACTCCTTTATTTTGTCAATTTTCAAAGATATACTACAAACCATGTAGGATATAGAGTTCCAAATTCATCTCTTATATAGGAGAGAACAGAGTGAAACATAAAAATAAAAACAGCTACTGAAACGAACGCATCAAACTAGAAGAACAAAATTGGTAAGTCAAGTGGGATTTGTGTACCCATCATTACCACCAAGTATCATCAAGATTGGTTGAAAAAATATTTGCTGGTATTTCGGAAACTCGTAATTTCTTGGAAGCTTGGCAACCCCTCTCAATGAAAGTGCTTTTCCACCGTTTGTGCCTGGGGCTACTTGAAGAGGAAACAAACCATAGAGACAAAACTGAGAACTCCTTTATTATGTCAAGTTTCAAAGAGCCACTACAAACCATGTTGGATTTAGAGTTCCAAATTCATCTATGTATATACGAGAGAACAGAGTGAAACCTAAACATAAAAACTGCTACTGTAGACGAACGCTTAAACCTAGAAGAACAAAATTTGGTGAGCCAAGTGGGATTTGTGTACCGATCTTCACCACCAAGTATCATCAAGATTGGGTGAAAAAATATTTGCTGGTAATTCGGAAACTCGTTATTTCTTAGAAGCTTGGCCACCCATCTCAATGAAAGTGCTTTTCCGCAGTCTGTGCCAGGTCTACTTGAAGAGGAAACAAACCATAGAGACAGAACTGAGAACTCCTTTATTTTGTCAATTTTCAAAAGATACTACAAACCATGTTGGACTTAGAGTTCCAAATTCATCTATCTATATAGGAGAGAACAGAGTGAAACCTAAAAATAAAAACTGCTACTGAAAACGAACGCATCAACCTAAAAGAACAAAATTGGTGAGTCAAGTGGGATTTGTATACCGATCATTACCACCAAGTATCATCCAGATTGGGTGAAAAAATATTTGGTGGTATTTCGGAAACTCGTAATTTCTTGGAAGCTTGGAAACCCCTCTCAATGAAAGTGCTTTTCCACCGTTTGTGCTTGGGGCTACTTGAAGAGGAAACAAACCATAGAGAAAAAACTGAGAACTCCTTTATTTTGTCAAGTTTCAAAGAGCCACTACAAACCATGTTGCATTTAGAGTTCCAAATTCATCTATCTGTATAGGAGAGAACAGAGTAAAACCAAAAAATAAAAACTGCTACTGTAGACGAATGCATCAACCTAGAAGAACAAAATTTGTTGAGCCTAGTGGGATTTGTGTACTTGTTCTTACCATCAAGTATCATCAAGTTTGGGTGAAAAAATATTTCCTGGTATTTCAGAAACTCGTTATTTTTAGAAGCTTGGCAATCCCTCTCAATGAAAGTGCTTTTCAACAGTCTGTGCCAGGGCTACTTGAAGAAGAAACAAACCATAGAGACAAAGTGAGAACTCCTTTATTTTGTCAAGTTTCATAGAGCTAAAACAAACCATGTTGGATTTAGAGTTCCAAATTCATCTATCTATATAGCAGAGAACAGAGTGCAACCTAAATATAAAAACTGCTACTGTAGACAAACGCTTCAACATAAAGAACAAAATTTGGTGAGCCAAGTGGGATTTGTGTACTTGTAATTACCACAAAGTATCATCAAGTTTGGGTGAAAAAATATTTGCTGGTATTTCAGAAACTCGTTATTTCTTAGAAGCTTGGCAACCCCTCTCAATGAAAGTGCTTTTCCATAGTCTGTGCCAGGGCTACTTGAAGAGGAAACAAACGATAGAGACAAAACTGAGAACTCCTTTATTTTGTCAATTTTCAAAGATATACTACAAACCATGTAGGATATAGAGTTCCAAATTCATCTCTTATATAGGAGAGAACAGAGTGAAACATAAAAATAAAAACAGCTACTGAAACGAACGCATCAAACTAGAAGAACAAATTTGGTAAGTCAAGTGGGATTTGTGTACCCATCATTACCACCAAGTATCATCAAGATTGGTTGAAAAAATATTTGCTGGTATTTCGGAAACTCGTAATTTCTTGGAAGCTTGGCAACCCCTCTCAATGAAAGTGCTTTTCCACCGTTTGTGCCTGGGGCTACTTGAAGAGGAAACAAACCATAGAGAAAAAACTGAGAACTCCTTTATTATGTCAAGTTTCAAAGAGCCACTACAAACCATGTTGGATTTAGAGTTCCAAATTCATCTATGTATATACGAGAGAACAGAGTGAAACCTAAACATAAAAACTGCTACTGTAGACGAACGCTTAAACCTAGAAGAACAAAATTTGGTGAGCCAAGTGGGATTTGTGTACCGATCTTCACCACCAAGTACCATCAAGATTGGGTGAAAAAATATTTGCTGGTAATTCGGAAACTCGTTATTTCTTAGAAGCTTGGCCACCCATCTCAATGAAAGTGCTTTTCCGCAGTCTGTGCCAGGTCTACTTGAAGAGGAAACAAACCATAGAGACAGAACTGAGAACTCCTTTATTTTGTCAATTTTCAAAAGATACTACAAACCATGTTGGACTTAGAGTTCCAAATTCATCTATCTATATAGGAGAGAACAGAGTGAAACCTAAAAATAAAAACTGCTACTGAAAACGAACGCATCAACCTAAAAGAACAAAATTGGTGAGTCAAGTGGGATTTGTGTACCGATCATTACCACCAAGTATCATCCAGATTGGGTGAAAAAATATTTGGTGGTATTTCGGAAACTCGTAATTTCTTGGAAGCTTGGAAACCCCTCTCAATGAAAGTGCTTTTCCACCGTTTGTGCTTGGGGCTACTTGAAGAGGAAACAAACCATAGAGAAAAAACTGAGAACTCCTTTATTTTGTCAAGTTTCAAAGAGCCACTACAAACCATGTTGCATTTAGAGTTCCAAATTCATCTATCTGTATAGGAGAGAACAGAGTAAAACCAAAAAATAAAAACTGCTACTGTAGACGAATGCATCAACCTAGAAGAACAAAATTTGGTGAGCCTAGTGGGATTTGTGTACTTGTTCTTACCATCAAGTATCATCAAGTTTGGGTGAAAAAATATTTCCTGGTATTTCAGAAACTCGTTATTTTTAGAAGCTTGGCAATCCCTCTCAATGAAAGTGCTTTTCAACAGTCTGTGCCAGGGCTACTTGAAGAAGAAACAAACCATAGAGACAAAGTGAGAACTCCTTTATTTTGTCAAGTTTCATAGAGCTAAAACAAACCATGTTGGATTTAGAGTTCCAAATTCATCTATCTATATAGCAGAGAACAGAGTGCAACCTAAATATAAAAACTGCTACTGTAGACAAACGCTTCAACATAAAGAACAAAATTTGGTGAGCCAAGTGGGATTTGTGTACTTGTAATTACCACAAAGTATCATCAAGTTTGGGTGAAAAAATATTTGCTGGTATTTCAGAAACTCGTTATTTCTTAGAAGCTTGGCAACCCCTCTCAATGAAAGTGCTTTTCCATAGTCTGTGCCAGGGCTACTTGAAGAGGAAACAAACGACAGAGACAAAACTGAGAACTCCTTTATTTTGTCAATTTTCAAAGATATACTACAAACCATGTAGGATATAGAGTTCCAAATTCATCTCTTATATAGGAGAGAACAGAGTGAAACATAAAAATAAAAACAGCTACTGAAACGAACGCATCAAACTAGAAGAACAAAATTGGTAAGTCAAGTGGGATTTGTGTACCCATCATTACCACCAAGTATCATCAAGATTGGTTGAAAAAATATTTGCTGGTATTTCGGAAACTCGTAATTTCTTGGAAGCTTGGCAACCCCTCTCAATGAAAGTGCTTTTCCACCGTTTGTGCCTGGGGCTACTTGAAGAGGAAACAAACCATAGAGACAAAACTGAGAACTCCTTTATTATGTCAAGTTTCAAAGAGCCACCACAAACCATGTTGGATTTAGAGTTCCAAATTCATCTATGTATATACGAGAGAACAGAGTGAAACCTAAACATAAAAACTGCTACTGTAGACGAACGCTTAAACCTAGAAGAACAAAATTTGGTGAGCCAAGTGGGATTTGTGTACCGATCTTCACCACCAAGTATCATCAAGATTGGGTGAAAAAATATTTGCTGGTAATTCGGAAACTCGTTATTTCTTAGAAGCTTGGCCACCCATCTCAATGAAAGTGCTTTTCCGCAGTCTGTGCCAGGTCTACTTGAAGAGGAAACAAACCATAGAGACAGAACTGAGAACTCCTTTATTTTGTCAATTTTCAAAAGATACTACAAACCATGTTGGACTTAGAGTTCCAAATTCATCTATCTATATAGGAGAGAACAGAGTGAAACCTAAAAATAAAAACTGCTACTGAAAACGAACGCATCAACCTAAAAGAACAAAATTGGTGAGTCAAGTGGGATTTGTGTACCGATCATTACCACCAAGTATCATCCAGATTGGGTGAAAAAATATTTGGTGGTATTTCGGAAACTCGTAATTTCTTGGAAGCTTGGAAACCCCTCTCAATGAAAGTGCTTTTCCACCGTTTGTGCTTGGGGCTACTTGAAGAGGAAACAAACCATAGAGAAAAAACTGAGAACTCCTTTATTTTGTCAAGTTTCAAAGAGCCACTACAAACCATGTTGCATTTAGAGTTCCAAATTCATCTATCTGTATAGGAGAGAACAGAGTAAAACCAAAAAATAAAAACTGCTACTGTAGACGAATGCATCAACCTAGAAGAACAAAATTTGGTGAGCCTAGTGGGATTTGTGTACTTGTTCTTACCATCAAGTATCATCAAGTTTGTGTGAAAAAATATTTCCTGGTATTTCAGAAACTCGTTATTTTTAGAAGCTTGGCAATCCCTCTCAATGAAAGTGCTTTTCAACAGTCTGTGCCAGGGCTACTTGAAGAAGAAACAAACCATAGAGACAAAGTGAGAACTCCTTTATTTTGTCAAGTTTCATAGAGCTAAAACAAACCATGTTGGATTTAGAGTTCCAAATTCATCTATCTATATAGCAGAGAACAGAGTGCAACCTAAATATAAAAACTGCTACTGTAGACAAACGCTTCAACATAAAGAACAAAATTTGGTGAGCCAAGTGGGATTTGTGTACTTGTAATTACCACAAAGTATCATCAAGTTTGGGTGAAAAAATATTTGCTGGTATTTCAGAAACTCGTTATTTCTTAGAAGCTTGGCAACCCCTCTCAATGAAAGTGCTTTTCCATAGTCTGTGCCAGGGCTACTTGAAGAGGAAACAAACGACAGAGACAAAACTGAGAACTCCTTTATTTTGTCAATTTTCAAAGATATACTACAAACCATGTAGGATATAGAGTTCCAAATTCATCTCTTATATAGGAGAGAACAGAGTGAAACATAAAAATAAAAACAGCTACTGAAACGAACGCATCAAACTAGAAGAACAAAATTGGTAAGTCAAGTGGGATTTGTGTACCCATCATTACCACCAAGTATCATCAAGATTGGTTGAAAAAATATTTGCTGGTATTTCGGAAACTCGTAATTTCTTGGAAGCTTGGCAACCCCTCTCAATGAAAGTGCTTTTCCACCGTTTGTGCCTGGGGCTACTTGAAGAGGAAACAAACCATAGAGACAAAACTGAGAACTCCTTTATTATGTCAAGTTTCAAAGAGCCACCACAAACCATGTTGGATTTAGAGTTCCAAATTCATCTATGTATATACGAGAGAACAGAGTGAAACCTAAACATAAAAACTGCTACTGTAGACGAACGCTTAAACCTAGAAGAACAAAATTTGGTGAGCCAAGTGGGATTTGTGTACCGATCTTCACCACCAAGTATCATCAAGATTGGGTGAAAAAATATTTGCTGGTAATTCGGAAACTCGTTATTTCTTAGAAGCTTGGCCACCCATCTCAATGAAAGTGCTTTTCCGCAGTCTGTGCCAGGTCTACTTGAAGAGGAAACAAACCATAGAGACAGAACTGAGAACTCCTTTATTTTGTCAATTTTCAAAAGATACTACAAACCATGTTGGACTTAGAGTTCCAAATTCATCTATCTATATAGGAGAGAACAGAGTGAAACCTAAAAATAAAAACTGCTACTGAAAACGAACGCATCAACCTAAAAGAACAAAATTGGTGAGTCAAGTGGGATTTGTGTACCGATCATTACCACCAAGTATCATCCAGATTGGGTGAAAAAATATTTGGTGGTATTTCGGAAACTCGTAATTTCTTGGAAGCTTGGAAACCCCTCTCAATGAAAGTGCTTTTCCACCGTTTGTGCTTGGGGCTACTTGAAGAGGAAACAAACCATAGAGAAAAAACTGAGAACTCCTTTATTTTGTCAAGTTTCAAAGAGCCACTACAAACCATGTTGCATTTAGAGTTCCAAATTCATCTATCTGTATAGGAGAGAACAGAGTAAAACCAAAAAATAAAAACTGCTACTGTAGACGAATGCATCAACCTAGAAGAACAAAATTTGTTGAGCCTAGTGGGATTTGTGTACTTGTTCTTACCATCAAGTATCATCAAGTTTGGGTGAAAAAATATTTCCTGGTATTTCAGAAACTCGTTATTTTTAGAAGCTTGGCAATCCCTCTCAATGAAAGTGCTTTTCAACAGTCTGTGCCAGGGCTACTTGAAGAAGAAACAAACCATAGAGACAAAGTGAGAACTCCTTTATTTTGTCAAGTTTCATAGAGCTAAAACAAACCATGTTGGATTTAGAGTTCCAAATTCATCTATCTATATAGCAGAGAACAGAGTGCAACCTAAATATAAAAACTGCTACTGTAGACAAACGCTTCAACATAAAGAACAAAATTTGGTGAGCCAAGTGGGATTTGTGTACTTGTAATTACCACAAAGTGTCATCAAGTTTGGGTGAAAAAATATTTGCTGGTATTTCAGAAACTCGTTATTTCTTAGAAGCTTGGCAACCCCTCTCAATGAAAGTGCTTTTCCATAGTCTGTGCCAGGGCTACTTGAAGAGGAAACAAACGATAGAGACAAAACTGAGAACTCCTTTATTCTGTCAATTTTCAAAGATATACTACAAACCATGTAGGATATAGAGTTCCAAATTCATCTCTTATATAGGAGAGAACAGAGTGAAACATAAAAATAAAAACAGCTACTGAAACGAACGCATCAAACTAGAAGAACAAATTTGGTAAGTCAAGTGGGATTTGTGTACCCATCATTACCACCAAGTATCATCAAGATTGGTTGAAAAAATATTTGCTGGTATTTCGGAAACTCGTAATTTCTTGGAAGCTTGGCAACCCCTCTCAATGAAAGTGCTTTTCCACCGTTTGTGCCTGGGGCTACTTGAAGAGGAAACAAACCATAGAGACAAAACTGAGAACTCCTTTATTATGTCAAGTTTCAAAGAGCCACTGCAAACCATGTTGGATTTAGAGTTCCAAATTCATCTATGTATATACGAGAGAACAGAGTGAAACCTAAACATAAAAACTGCTACTGTAGACGAACGCTTAAACCTAGAAGAACAAAATTTGGTGAGCCAAGTGGGATTTGTGTACCGATCTTCACCACCAAGTGTCATGAAGATTGGGTGAAAAAATATTTGCTGGTAATTCGGAAACTCGTTATTTCTTAGAAGCTTGGCAACCCATCTCAATGAAAGTGCTTTTCCGCAGTCTGTGCCAGGTCTACTTGAAGAGGAAACAAACCATAGAGACAGAACTGAGAACTCCTTTATTTTGTCAATTTTCAAAAGATACTACAAACCATGTTGGACTTAGAGTTCCAAATTCATCTATCTATATAGGAGAGAACAGAGTGAAACCTAAAAATAAAAACTGCTACTGAAAACGAACGCATCAACCTAAAAGAACAAAATTGGTGAGTCAAGTGGGATTTGTGTACCGATCATTACCACCAAGTATCATCCAGATTGGGTGAAAAAATATTTGGTGGTATTTCGGAAACTCGTAATTTCTTGGAAGCTTGGAAACCCCTCTCAATGAAAGTGCTTTTCCACCGTTTGTGCTTGGGGCTACTTGAAGAGGAAACAAACCATAGAGAAAAAACTGAGAACTCCTTTATTTTGTCAAGTTTCAAAGAGCCACTACAAACCATGTTGCATTTAGAGTTCCAAATTCATCTATCTGTATAGGAGAGAACAGAGTAAAACCAAAAAATAAAAACTGCTACTGTAGACGAATGCATCAACCTAGAAGAACAAAATTTGTTGAGCCTAGTGGGATTTGTGTACTTGTTCTTACCATCAAGTATCATCAAGTTTGGGTGAAAAAATATTTCCTGGTATTTCAGAAACTCGTTATTTTTAGAAGCTTGGCAATCCCTCTCAATGAAAGTGCTTTTCAACAGTCTGTGCCAGGGCTACTTGAAGAAGAAACAAACCATAGAGACAAAGTGAGAACTCCTTTATTTTGTCAAGTTTCATAGAGCTAAAACAAACCATGTTGGATTTAGAGTTCCAAATTCATCTATCTATATAGCAGAGAACAGAGTGCAACCTAAATATAAAAACTGCTACTGTAGACAAACGCTTCAACATAAAGAACAAAATTTGGTGAGCCAAGTGGGATTTGTGTACTTGTAATTACCACAAAGTGTCATCAAGTTTGGGTGAAAAAATATTTGCTGGTATTTCAGAAACTCGTTATTTCTTAGAAGCTTGGCAACCCCTCTCAATGAAAGTGCTTTTCCATAGTCTGTGCCAGGGCTACTTGAAGAGGAAACAAACGATAGAGACAAAACTGAGAACTCCTTTATTTTGTCAATTTTCAAAGATATACTACAAACCATGTAGGATATAGAGTTCCAAATTCATCTCTTATATAGGAGAGAACAGAGTGAAACATAAAAATAAAAACAGCTACTGAAACGAACGCATCAAACTAGAAGAACAAATTTGGTAAGTCAAGTGGGATTTGTGTACCCATCATTACCACCAAGTATCATCAAGATTGGTTGAAAAAATATTTGCTGGTATTTCGGAAACTCGTAATTTCTTGGAAGCTTGGCAACCCCTCTCAATGAAAGTGCTTTTCCACCGTTTGTGCCTGGGGCTACTTGAAGAGGAAACAAACCATAGAGACAAAACTGAGAACTCCTTTATTATGTCAAGTTTCAAAGAGCCACTGCAAACCATGTTGGATTTAGAGTTCCAAATTCATCTATGTATATACGAGAGAACAGAGTGAAACCTAAACATAAAAACTGCTACTGTAGACGAACGCTTAAACCTAGAAGAACAAAATTTGGTGAGCCAAGTGGGATTTGTGTACCGATCTTCACCACCAAGTGTCATGAAGATTGGGTGAAAAAATATTTGCTGGTAATTCGGAAACTCGTTATTTCTTAGAAGCTTGGCAACCCATCTCAATGAAAGTGCTTTTCCGCAGTCTGTGCCAGGTCTACTTGAAGAGGAAACAAACCATAGAGACAGAACTGAGAACTCCTTTATTTTGTCAATTTTCAAAAGATACTACAAACCATGTTGGATTTAGAGTTCCAAATTCATCTATCTATATAGGAGAGAACAGAGTGAAACCTAAAAATAAAAACTGCTACTGAAAACGAACGCATCAACCTAAAAGAACAAAATTGGTGAGTCAAGTGGGATTTGTGTAGTGATCATTACCACCAAGTATCATCCAGATTGGGTGAAAAAATATTTGGTGGTATTTCGGAAACTCGTAATTTCTTGGAAGCTTGGAAACCCCTCTCAATGAAAGTGCTTTTCCACCGTTTGTGCTTGGGGCTACTTGAAGAGGAAACAAATCATAGAAACAAATCTGAGAACTCCTTTATTTTGTCAAGTTTCGAAGAGCTAATACAAACCATATTTAATTTAGAGTTCCAAATTCATCTATCTATATAGCAGAGAACAGAGTGAAACCTAAATATAAAAACTGCTACTGTAGAGGAATGCTTCAACCTAGAAGAACATAATTTGGTGAGCCAAGTGGGATTTGTGTACTGATCATCACCACCAAGTATCATCAAGACTGGGTGAAAAAATATTTGCTGGTATTTCGGAAACTCGTTATTTCTTAGAAGCTTGGCAACCCCTCTCAATGAAAGTGCTTTTCCACAGTCTGTTCCTAGGGGTACTTGAAGAGGAAACAAACCATAGAGACAAAACTGAGAATTCCTTTTTTGTCAAGTTTCAAATAGCTACTACAAACCATGTTGGATTTAGAGTTCCATATTCATCTATCTATATAGCAGAGAACAGAGTGAAACCTAAATATAAAAACTGCTACTGTAGATGAACGCTTCAAACTAGAAGAACAAAATTTAGTGAGCCAAGTGGGATTTGTGTACCGATCATTACCACCACGTATCATCAATATTCGGTGACAAAATATTTGCTGGTATTTCGGAAACTCGTAATTTCTTGCAAGCTTGGCAACCCCTTTCAATGAAAGTGCTTTTCCACAGTCTCTGCTTAGGGCTACATGAAGCAGAAACAAATCATAGAGACAAAACTGAGAACTCCTTTACTTTGTCAAGTTTTAAAGAGCTACTACAAACCATATTTAATTTAGAGTTCCAAATTCATCTATCTATATAGGAGAGAAGAGAGTGAAACCTAAATATAAAAACTGCTACTGTAGACGAACGCTTCAACCTAGAAGAACAAAATTTGGTGAGCCAAGTGTGATTTGTGTACTGATAATTATCACCAAGTGTCATCAAGATTGCGTGAAAAAATATTTGCTGGTATTTCAGAAACTCGTTATTTCTTAGATCTTGGCAACCCCTCTCAATGAAAGTGCTTTTCCATAGTCTGTGCCAGGGCTAATTGAAGAGGAAACAAACCATAGAGACAAAACTGTGAACTCCTTTATTTTGTCAATTTTCAAAGAGATACTACAAACCATGTAGGATTTAGAGTTCCAAATTCATCTATCTATATACGAGAGAACAGAGTGAAACCTAAAAATGAAAAAAGCTACTGAATACGAACGCATCAAACTAGAAGAACAAAATTTGGTAAGTCAAGTGGGATTTGTGTACCCATCATTACCACAAAGTATCATCAAGATTGGTTGAAAAATTATTTGCTGGTATTTCGGAAACTCGTAATTTCTTGAAAGCTTGGCAACCCCTCTCAATGAAAGTGCTTTTCCACCGTTTGTGCCTGCGGCTACTTCAAGAGGAAACAAACCATAGAGACAAAACTGAGAACTTCTTTATTATGTCAAGTTTCAAAGAGCCACTACAAACCATGTTGCATTTAGAGTTCCAAATTCATCTATCTATATAGGAGAGAACAGAGTAAAACCAAAAAATAAAAACTGCTACTGTAGACGAATGCTTTAACCTAGAAGAACAAAATTTGGTGAGCCAAGTGGGATTTGTGTACTTGTCCTTACCATCAAGTATCATCAAGTTTGTGTGAAAAAATATTTCCTGGTATTTCAGAAACTCGTTATTTCTTAGAAGCTTGGCAATCCCTCTCAATGAAAGTGCTTTTCAACAGTCTGTGCCAGGGCTACTTGAAGAAGAAAAAAAACAATAGAGACAAAACTGAGAACTCCTTTATTTTGTCAAGTTTCATAGAGCTAAAAGAAACCATGTTGGATTTAGAGTTCCAAATTCATCTATCTATATAGCAGAGAACAGAGTGCAACCTAAATATAAAAACTGCTACTGTAGACAAACGCTTCAACCTAAAAGAACAAAATTTGGTGAGCCAAGTGGGATTTGTGTACTTGTAATTACCACAAAGTATCATCAAGATTGGGTGAAAAAATATTTGCTGGTATTTCAGAAACTCGTTATTTCTTAGAAGCTTGGCAACCCCTCTCAATGAAAGTGCTTTTCCATAGTCTGTGCCAGGGCTACTTGAAGAGGAAACAAACGATAGAGACAAAACTGAGAACTCCTTTATTTTGTCAATTTTCAAAGATATACTACAAACCATGTAGGATATAGAGTTCCAAATTCATCTCTTATATAGGAGAGAACAGAGTGAAACATAAAAATAAAAACAGCTACTGAAACGAACGCATCAAACTAGAAGAACAAAATTTGGTAAGTCAAGTGGGATTTGTGTACCTATCATTAGGACCAAGTATCATCAAGATTGGTTGAAAAAATATTTGCTGGTATTTCGGAAACTCATAATTTCTTGGAAGCTTGGCAACCCCTCTCAATGAAAGTGCTTTTCCACCGTTTGTTCCTGGGGCTACTTGAAGAGGAAACAAACCATAGAGACAAAACTGAGAACTCCTTTATTATGTCAAGTTTCAAAGAGCCACTACAAACCATGTTGGATTTAGAGTTCCAAATTCATCTATGTATATACGAGAGAACAGAGTGAAACCTAAACATAAAAACTGCTACTGTAGACGAACGCTTAAACCTAGAAGAACAAAATTTGGTGAGCCAAGTGGGATTTGTGTACAGATCTTCACCACCAAGTATCATCAAGATTGGGTGAAAAAATATTTGCTGGTAATTCGGAAACTCGTTATTTCTTAGAAGCTTGGCAACCCATCTCAATGAAAGTGCTTTTCCGCAGTCTGTGCCAGGTCTACTTGAAGAGGAAACAAACCATAGTGACAGAACTGAGAACTCCTTTATTTTGTCAATTTTCAAAAGATACTACAAACCATGTTGGATTTAGAGTTCCAAATTCATCTATCTATATAGGAGAGAACAGAGTGAAACCTAAAAATAAAAACTGCTACTGAAAACGAACGCATCAACCTAGAAGAACAAAATTGGTGAGTCAAGTGGGATTTGTGTACCGATCATTACCACCAAGTATCATCCAGATTGGGTGAGAAAATATTTGGTGGTATTTCGGAAACTCGTAATTTCTTGGAAGCTTGGAAACCCCTCTCAATGAAAGTGCTTTTCCACCGTTTGTGCTTGGGGCTACTTGAAGAGGAAACAAACCATAGAGACAAAACTGAGAACTCCTTTATTTTGTCAAGTTTCAAAGAGCCACTACAAACCATGTTGCATTTAGAGTTCCAAATTCATCTATCTATATAGGAGGGAACAGAGTAAAACCAAAAAATAAAAACTGCTACTGTAGACGAATGCTTCAACTTAGAAGAACAAAATTTGGTGAGCCAAGTGGGATTTGTGTACTTGTCCTTACCATCAACTATCATCAAGTTTGGGTGAAAAAATATTTCCTGGTATTTCAGAAACTCGTTATTTCTTAGAAGCTTGGCAATCGCTCTCAATGAAAGTGCTTTTCAACAGTCTGTCCCAGGGCTACTTGAAGAAGAAACAAACCATAGAGACAAAAGTGAGAACTCCTTTATTTTGTCAAGTTTCATAGAGCTAAAACAAACCATGTTGGATTTAGAGTTCCAAATTCATCTATCTATATAGCAGAGAACAGAGTGCAACCTAAATATAAAAACTGCTACTGTAGACAAACGCTTCAACCTAAAAGAACAAAATTTGGTGAGCCAAGTGGGATTTGTGTACTTGTCCTTACCACAAAGTATCGTCAAGACTGGGTGAAAAAATATTTGCTGGTATTTCGGAAACTCGTTATTTCTTAGAAGCTTGGCAACCCCTCTCAATGCAAGTGCTTTTCCACAGTCTGTTCCTAGGGGTACTTGAAGAGGAAACAAACCATAGAGACAAAACTGAGAATTCCTTTTTTTGTCAAGTTTCAAATAGCTACTACAAACCATGTTGGATTTAGAGTTCCATATTCATCTATCTATATAGCAGAGAACAGAGTGAAACCTAAATATAAGTACTGCTACTGTAGACGAACGCTTCAACCTAGAAGAACAAAATTGGTGAGTCAAGTGGGATTTGTGTACCGATCATTACCACCAAGTATCATCCAGATTTTGTGAAAAAATATTTGCTGGTGTTTCGGAAACTCGTAATTTCTTGGAAGCTTGGCAACCCCTCTCAATGAAAGTGCTTTTCCACAGTCTCTGCTTAGGGCTACTGGAAGCGGAAACAAATCATAGAGACAAAACTGAGAACTTTTTTATTTTGTCAAGTTTCAAAGAGCTACTACAAACCATATTGGATTTACAGTTCAAATTCATCTATCTATATAGGAGAGAACAGAGTGAAACCTATATATAAAAACTGCTACTGTAGACGAACGCTTCAACCTAGAAGAACAAAATTTGGTGAGCCAAGTGAGATTTGTTTACCGATCATCACCACCAAGTATCATCTAGATTCGGTGAAAAAATATTTGCTGGTATTTCGGAAACTCATTATTTCTTAGAAGCTTGGCAACCCCTCTTAATGAAAGTGCTTTTTCACCGTCGGTGCCTAGGGCTAATTGAAGAGGAAACGAACCATAGAGACAAAACTGAGAACTCCTTTATTTTGTCAAGTTTCAAAGAGCTACTGGAAATCATGTAGGATTTAGAGTTCCAAATTCATCTATGTATATAGGAGAGAACAGAGTGAAACCTAAAAATAAAATCTGCTACTGTAAACGAACGCTTCAAAGTAGAAGAACAAAATTTGGTTAGCCAAGTGGGATTTGTGGACTTGTCATTACTACCACATATCATCAAGATTGGGTGAAAAAATATTTGCGGGTATTTCGGAAACTCGTAATTTCTTGGAAGCTTGGCAACCCCTCTCAATGAAAGTGCTTTTCCACAGTCTCTGCTTAGGGCTACTTGAAGCAGATACAAATCATAGAGACAAAACTGCGAAATCCTTTATTTTGTCAAGTTTCGAAGGGCTACTACAAACCATGTTGGATTTAGAGTTCCGAATTCATCTATCTATATAGGAGAGAACAGAGTGAAACCTAAATATAAAAACTGCTACTGTAGACGAACGCTTCAACCTGGAAGAACAAATTTTGGTGAGCCAAGTGGGATTTGTGTACTGATCATTACCACCAAGTATCATCAAGATTGGGTGAAAAAATATTTGCTGGTATTTCGGAAAATCGTTATTTCTTAGAAGTTTGGGAAACCCTATCAATGAAACTGCTTTTCCACAGTCTGTGCCTAGGGCTACTTGAAGAGGAAACAAACCATTGAGACAAAACTGAGAACTCCTTTATTTTGTCAACTTAAAAGAGCTACTACAAACCATGTTGGATTTAGAGTTCCAAATTCATCCTTCTATATAGGAGAGAAAAGAGTGAAACCTTAAAATAAGAACTGCTACTGTAAACGAACGCTTCAACCTAGAAGAACAAAATTTGGTGAGCCAAGTGGGATTTTGTGTGCTTGTCATTACCACCACGTATCATCAACATTGGATGAAAAAATATTTGCTGGTATTTCGGAAACTCGTAATTTCTTGGAAGTTTGGCAACCCCTTTCAATGAAAGTGCTTTTCCACAGTCTTTGCATAGGGCTACATGAAGCGGAAACAAATCATAGAGAAAAAACTGAGAACTCCTTTATTTTGTCAAGTTTCACAGAGCTACTACCAACCATGTTGGCTTTAGAGTTCCAAATTCACCTATCTATATAGGAGAGAACAAAGGGAAACGTAAATATAAAAACTGCTACTGTAGATGAACGCTTCAACCTAGAAGAACAAAATATGGTTAGCCAAGTGGAATTTGTGTACTGATCATTACCACCACGTATGATCAACATTGGGTGAAAAAATATTTGCTGGTATTTCGGAAACTATTAATTTCATGGAAGCTCGGAAACCCCTTTCAATGAAAGTGCTTTTCCAGAGTCTGTGCCTAGGACTACTTGAAGAAGAAACAAACCATAGAGACAAAACTGAGAACTCCTTTATTTTGTCAAGTTTCAAAGAGCTACTACAAACCATGTAGGATTTAGAGTTCCAAATTCATCTATCTATATAGGAGAGAACAGAGGGAAACCTAAAAATAAAAACTGCTACTGTAAAGGAACGCTTCAACCTGGAAGAACAAAATTTGGTGAGTACAGTGGGATTCGTGCACTGATCATTACCAGCAAGTATCATCAAGTTTGGGTGAAAAAATATTTGCTGGTATTTCGGAAACTCGTTATTTCTTAGATGCTTGGAAATCCCTCTCAATGAAAGTGCTTTCCCACAGTCGGTGCCCAGGGCTACTTGAAGAGGAAACAAACCATATAGACAAAAATGAGAACTCCTTTATTTTGTCAAATTTCAAAGATCTACTACAAATCATGTTGGATTTTGAGTTCCAAATCCATCTATCTATAGGAGTGAACAGAGTGAAATCTAAATATAAAAACTGCTACTTAGACGAACGCTTCAACCTGGAAGAACAAATTTTGGTGAGGCCAAGTGGGATTTGTGTACTGATAATTACCACCAAGTATCATCAAGATTGGGTGAAAAAATATTTGCTGGTATTTCGGAAAATCGTTATTTCTTAGAAGTTTGGGAACCCCTATCAATGAAAGTGCTTTTCCACAGTCTGTGCCTAGGGCTACTTGAAGAGGAAACAAACCATTGAGAAAAACTGAGAACTCCTTTATTTTGTCAACTTCCAAAGAGCTACTACAAACCATGTTGGATTTAGAGTTCCAAATTCATCCTTCTATATAGGAGAGAAAAAGTGAAACCTTAAAATAAGAACTGCTACTGTAAACGAACGCTTCAACCTAGAAGAACAAAATTTGGTGAGCCAAGTGGGATTTTGTGTACTTGTCATTACCACCACGTATCATCAACATTGGATGAAAAAATATTTGCTGGTATTTCGGAAACTCGTATTTCTTGGAAGTTTGGCAACCCCTTTCAATGAAAGTGCTTTTCCACAGTCTTTGCATAGGGCTACATGAAGCAGAAACAAATCATAGAGAAAAAACTGAGAACTCCTTTATTTTGTAAGTTTCACAGAGCTACTACCAACCATGTTGGATTTAGAGTTCCAAATTCACCTATCTATATAGGAGAGAACAGAGGGAAACGTAAATATAAAAACTGCTACTGTAGATGAACGCTTCAACCTAGAAGAACAAAATATGGTTAGCCAAGTGGAATTTGTGTACTGATCATTACCACCACGTATGATCAACATTGGGTGAAAAAATATTTGCTGGTATTTCGGAAAATCGTTATTTCTTAGAAGTTTTGGCACCCCTATCAATGAAAGTGCTTTTCCACAGTCTGTGCCTACCGCTACTTGAAGAGGAACAAACCATTGAGACAAAACTGAGAACTCCTTTATTTTGTCAACTTCCAAAGAGCTACTACAAACCATGTTGGATTTAGAGTTCCAAATTCATCCTTCTATATAGGAGAGAAAAGAGTGAAACCTTAAAATAAGAACTGCTACTGTAAACGAACGCTTCAACCTAGAAGAACAAAATTTGGTGAGCCAAGTGGGGATTTTGTGTGCTTGTCATTACCACCACGTATCATCAACATTGGATGAAAAAATATTTGCTGGTATTTCGGAAACTCGTAATTTCTTGGAAGTTTGGCAACCCCTTTCAATGAAAGTGCTTTTCCACAGTCTTTGCATAGGCTACATGAAGCGGAAACAAATCATAGAGAAAAAACTGAGAACTCCTTTATTTTGTCAAGTTTCACAGAGCTACTACCAACCATGTTGGCTTTAGAGTTCCAAATTCACCTATCTATATAGGAGAGAACAAAGGGAAACATAAATATAAAAACTGCTACTGTAGATGAACGCTTCAACCTAGAAGAACAAAATATGGTTAGCCAAGTGAATTTGTGTACTGATCATTACCACCACGTATGATCAACATTGGGTGAAAAAATATTTGCTGGTATTTCGGAAACTATTAATTTCATGGAAGCTCGGAAACCCCTTTCAATGAAAGTGCTTTTCCAGAGTCTGTGCCTAGGACTACTTGAAGAAGAAACAAACCATAGAGACAAAACTGAAGACTCCTTTATTTTGTCAAGTTTCAAAGAGCTACTACAACCATATTGGATTTACAGTTCAAATTCATCTATCTATATAGGAGAGAACAGACTGAAACCTATATATAAAAACTGCTACTGTAGACGAACCCTTCAACCTAGAAGAACAAAATTTGGTGAGCCAAGTGAGATTTGTTTACCGATCATCACCAGCAAGTAATCATCAAGATTGGGTGAAAAAATATTTGCTGG